>NW_021963692.1:0-62777 GCF_901765095.1 Microcaecilia unicolor | reverse complement strand
CTTTTCCTGGCTTGCAGTTTTCTATTCCTCTGTCTCTGTCTGTCTGCCGGCTGCTGCCTGTGTGTGTCTAATTACCTCTCTCGCTACACCTGGGTTTCTCTGTTTGCTCTGGTGTTGTGTGGTGAGTTCCTCCTCGTTCTGTTCCAGTTCGTTTGTAGTGCTTCCCTTCCTTCGGAGTTCCTTTCGTGCCCTGTTTGTTTTCTGCTTGGCAGGTCCTGCCCTTTGTTTCTCTCCGTGGGGGTTGTTTGCTTGTTTTTCATTGTACTCCCGATTAACCTATTGTCTGCAGTGTTCCCTGCCTCTGGTTGCTGTCTGTGTGCTGAGCTTGGTTTAACTCTTTGTCTGCAGAGCTTCTCTGCTTCTGGCAGTTATCTGTTTACTGCAGTCTTCCCTTTGTGACTGTTTCAGTCCTTTCTATGCTGTACTACCTCCTGTATTACAGAGCACTGTTCCTTTCTGTGCTGGTGTGTGTGTTAGGCTCTGCACTCCATTTTGCAGACTTTTCCCTTCCCTGTTTGCTGAGGGTCTCTGTCTATAGTCTCTTATATTACAGTCCCTCACTTTCTTTGTGTGTGATGGGCTATGGCTTGATGTGTTTTGTGTATGCTTCCCTTTCTCCTTGATTACCATCACCGAGGGTGTCGCTGGTGCTCCGGTCCCTATGGGGGACCCCTCATTTAGTCTCTTTCTCCCCTCCCTAAGTATGATTCGGTTCCAGTTAGGCCGTGAGGCCCGCATATTTGAATTCTGAGTGAATCGGTTCCAGATAGGCCGTGAGGCCCGCCTGATTACCCTATCTTCCCTTTTCTGAGGTGCAAGTTGGTTGCTGCGTGTGTGTGTGTACAGGGCTTGGTATCTGGGGTAGTGTGTAGTGCTTGCTCGGCCCACCCTCAGCTTTGCCTAACCCCTATACTAGGCCTCGGCCGGGGCCCAAGGGCTCACAACCAGACTAACACAGCCTTTCTATAGTGGAAGGGCAAACTGCTGTAAGGAGATTGTTTGAACATTTGAATGTTGAACTGGACACCCCTTCGGGGCTCAGCACAGGGCCCCACAGACTCTGAGTATTGATTTTGAATTATTGGACTGTGCGTTTTTGCTTTCTTATGTTTGCTGGACCTATTGGAATACCCGGACCAGATCACTTTACAGCCCTGATCTGGACTTATGGAAAATACAAGGCTGAGAGCGTGGAGCAAATGCCAAGAGGGCTGAAAGAGCCCAGGACTGATGGTTATCACAATATACTTACAATTTTCTCCTGATCTTGACTGCATGAGCTTATGGAACTAACCTATTCATTAGACAACACAGCTTTTCCTATGCCCTCAGGAATATTAAATCCTACTCAGCATAGTGATGCAATGGCTTATTTTATGGCAGTATTCTAACTGGTGACTGATGATCTCTTTATTACCTACTGTACTTATATTAGTCATTCAAAAATGACTCTCATCCCCAGTAATTGTATCACATTTAAACCTTAATTTACAGATAAATGTTATACCCGAATGTTCTCTTGCTATTGTTCTGTTGTCCTATCAGCATCCGTTGTTCTTCCACTGTTCCACCGTTCTTTTCCTTGTTTATTCCCTCAGTGATACTTTGACTTCGTCGTAACTTAACTCCTCACAATGTAACCTATAATCGAGTTGTAACAAATTGTATTTCCATCATTACAATGTATTGTAAGCCACACTGAACCCGCAAATAGGTGGGAAAATGTGGGATACAAATGCAATAAATAAATAAATAAAAATAAATACAAGTTGCACTTGTCAACAAATTATAACAAAGGGTTTCTTTTCTATATTTTACATGTACATAAAGCTTACACTGTTTAAATTTTCAAGGGGTTTCTGTTAGCCATCTTACTTAATCTCACTTTTCATCTTTCCAGGAATCTGAGAAATGAACTGCTTTGATACCAATGGGTCTTGCTGGTATGCAGGGTTAATTAATGTGACCGGCTCTGTTTCTCTCTTCATTCTCTTACTTTGTGTTTTGTTTTTGTTTTTTGTTTTTCTAGCTGAAAGCTCTGCAGAAGATGCCTGCAGGGGTTTGGTACCGGTGGGTAGGGTACAAATAACAATACACACAGTTTGATCACAGAGTTGTCTACGCAAGTTTGTCTGCAGTATGAGAGAATCAGCCAGCTGGAAATTCTCCGGTGCAGAGAGACCTGAAGATAAAGCAGCTGGAGGCAAAACTTCAATCTCAACATACTATGCATGTTGACATAATCCCTCAGGAACTGCCAAATGATCATCGTGATGAGGTTGACATAGTGGAAGACATGGAGGAATTTAATAAAAATCTTAATCCAAATAACCACAGGTGATTATTGCACAATAGAAGAAAGCATGATAATCTACAGAATCCTGACAATGCCTCCAACAGATAAAATGCAAGTGGCTATAAAAGGAAAATCTCCCCATTCCCTTCTGTCTTTGATGTGACCACAAAAATCCTCAATCCTTACTAGGACTATAAATGACAGTGAGCATTGATGATTTTTGTGATGGATTATGCATAAAAATAAGAAGGCATACCACAATGACCCATCCTAAACACCAGATGAATACTGATCTATCAAACTTATGATGCCTATGTAATTCTAGTAAGTCAAATATTGGATTCTTGAGTTGATGAAACCAGAATGTCCTCAAATGTGTTTGCCCTCATCAGAAAGCAAACTGTTATGCAAATGACAACGGCCTTACAAAATAGTAGAGAAGACAGGACCTCTCAACTACAAGGTGGCCCAACCAGACAAAAGAGACAAGACCAAGATTTTCATATCAATTTGTTCAAGAAGTGGATCCTGGTGACTACAGCACTGGTCTAAGTGGATGATTTAGATCCAGAGGTACCGGCACAGCTTGAGCCCTTGCAAGTCCCATTTGGTAAGCAGCTTTCATCCTCATGGAAACCCAACCTAGAACAGTTGATCCACAAAAAACCAGGATGTCTTTTCCAATGTGCCAGGCCTGACCCACCTTGCAACCCATGATGTCATCACTGAACCAGGAGTGGTGTCTGGGAACACCTCTACTAGATCCCAGAAGCCCCCCAATAGACAATGGTGAAAGAAATAGCTGAGATGCTAGACCTGGGGGTTATTGAAGAATCCACCAGTAATTGGTCATTACCCATT
This sequence comes from Microcaecilia unicolor, assembly GCF_901765095.1. Taxonomy (NCBI): domain Eukaryota; kingdom Metazoa; phylum Chordata; class Amphibia; order Gymnophiona; family Siphonopidae; genus Microcaecilia; species Microcaecilia unicolor. The sequence continues at coordinate 59,620 of NW_021963692.1, read as the reverse complement.
GTGCTAGTACCTAAGCTAGATAGGAGCCTGCATCAACTGCCATAAAGTAAATGCTGTCTCCAAATTGGAGGCTTACCAAATGCCAAGGGTTGATGAACTTATCAAAAGGCTAGAAGGAGCCTGGTTCATTTCAACTCTAAACCTGACCACAGGATATTGGCAGGTACCTTTTACTCCAGCTCCAAGGAGAAGACAGCCTTTTCAACACCCCAAGGTCTCTTCCAATTCACTGTATTACCTTTTGGCCTTCATGGAGCTCCAGCTACCTTCCAATGCCTTGTTAACTGCCTATTCAAGTCGCATAGTGATTACATGACTGACTATTTGAACAACATCATTATCTACAGTAAAGACTGGAGGACCCATCTAATCTAGGTAGAAGCAGTACTGGATAGTATATGGACTGCTGGGTTAATTGCAAATCCTAAAAAGTGCTTCCTAGGAGGACAAGAGATCCGATACTGAGATCGGGCAGGGACAAGTGAGATCCCAGACCTGGAAAGTAGAAGTAATTACACAGGTACCGGTGCCCCAGACCAAGAAGCAGGTACAAGCCTTCCTAGGTCTCATTGGGTACTACCAATGATCTATCCAATGGTTTGCTGAGAAGGCGGAGCCACTGACCCACCTCATGCAGAAGAAAGCCCCTGAGAAGGTGTGATGGATGTCAAAACTGGATATTGCTTTTTAGACCCTGAAGGAGGACATCTGTTCAGAGCCAGTGCAGGTCAGCTCAGTTTTCAACCAACCCTTTGTAGTATAGATGGATGCATCAGATGTTGGGGTCAGGGCCATCTTAGCTCAAGAACTGGATGATGAGGAACACCCTGTGGCCTATATTAGCCATAAGCTGTTTCCTAAGAAGAGGAACTATGTGGTGATCAGAAAGGAAGCCCTAGCTGTCAAGTGGGCCTTGGAGGTGTTCCAGTATTATTTGCTGGGATTCCACTTCTTGTTCATCATGGACCATGAACTTCTTAAGTGGATGACTTGCCACAAAGAGATGAATGCCTGCATCATGTGGTGGTTTCTCAGCCTCCAGCCCTTCAGTTTTTGAGGTTTGACATCGGGAAGGAAAGGGAAATGGGACTTGATATATCACCTTTCTGTGGTATTTTTCAACTACATTCAAAGTAGTTTACATATATACAGGTACTTATTTTTGTATCTGGAGCAATGGAGGGTAAAGTGACTTGCCCACAGTCACAAGGAGCTGCAGTGGGAATCGAACCCAGTTCCCCAGGATCAAAGTCCAGTGCAATAACCACTAGGCTACTCCTCCACTCCTGGCTGAGACCATTCCAATGCTGATTTCTTGTCATAGGAGGTGGACCCTTACATGGCAGGCTCTCAACCAGGCATGGTTGTCCTGAGGGGGGGGGGGGGGTATGTGAAGGGGTCTATAGGATGTTTCCACTTCCCCTTAAGGACACTCCCTCATATTGTAAGAGCCTCTTTAAAACCCCTAGTCCCACCCCAGGGGGAAGTGACATGGGAGGGGTGGATCCAGGAGGCCTTGGTCCAGGAAGTATAAAAGGCCGGGCCAGAGATAGGTTAAATGGGGTCCAGAAGGAAGCAATGAGACCCACTGCAGATGCCTTTACTCCGAAGTTGAGAAGCTACAACCAGATATGCAGGTTCAACCTGGAACCGTAAAGAGTTTTTGCTTTGACCTGGCTGACTGCAGGCCGGCTTCATGTACCTGCTAGTGCTGGAACTCTGGATCCAGGGACCAGGCCAGAGACCAGCAAAGAGTTGTTGCTGAATGGAGAGGAATCCATGTATGCGGTGACACTGCAAGAGCAGGCCACCCAAAGACACTGTTGTGCTTATAGAATTAGCTTTGTATATTGCTTTCTCCCCAACTGTGAAGTGAACAGGAGCATTTCCCAGACACCTTTAATAAAATATTATTTTTTTTGTTATTTATTTATTTATTCAATTTATCATTACATTTATGTCTCAAACATAATATGGAATTAAAGAAATATACAAAATTGAACTAAACAATCAGGCAAAATATAAATTTTGTTAGTCCACATTTAAATGATCCAAGAACTAGGGACTCAAACAAAAATGGTATAGCTTCAATCTACTCAAATACAGAAAACATTTTGCAAACAGGAAGGGCAAGAAATCAAGTCGGGGCAGCCGATAAAGCGTACAATCCAAACAAACAGTACATTACTCTTTACTGACAATAAATTCTGCAAGTTTATCTGGATCAAAGAAAATATAATTAGTAGATTCCAATGAAATATAGCATTTACAAGGAAATTTAAGTATAAAGGTCCCACCTAATTGTAGGACCCTTACTTTCAATAATAGAAAAGCTTTTCTTCTTCTTTGCGTCTCTCGAGAGAGATCAGGGAAAACTTGAATTTTTGAACCAAGAAAAGGTGTGGAGATGTGGCGAAAAAATAGTCTAAATATGTTATTACGGTCCAGTTCTAATGCAAACGACACCAACAGTGTTGTCCTCTCCGTAATAACTTCCATTGAGCTTTCCAAAAACTGTGTCAAATTCAGATCAGATTGAGGAGGTTGTAAATTTCCAATTCCAGCCCCAGAGATGTATAGCACTCTAGTTAAAGGAGGAAAAGCTTCCGGGGGGAGCCCCAGAACTTCAATAAAGTATTTTTTCAGCATTTCTTTGGCTGGAATCAAAGGAGATTTAGGAAAATTCAGAAACCTCAGATTGTTCCTCCTTAACTGATTTTCCATATATATCTTCTTCCTTTGAACAGTATTATCCTTAATAACTGCCGAAATAGAGTTTTTAATGGAATTTAATAATAAAATATTATTTGTTTTCACTGTAACTTGTGGAGCATGTGTGACTTGTCTTACCAGGCTCTGCTGCCTGCCCTCGCTCACAGTACCACAAAGGGGTATATAAATATTAGGAGTAGAGGAAGAAGCAACAGTCCAGCATAAGATACTGAGAAAAAAAAACAGCAAAGAGTATTACAGGGGATTAAAATTGATACTGAAAAGTGCTCTAACAGTCACCAAAGAATAAAATACAGGCCATCAACCAGATTGAGATTAATCTACAAGAAACTGTCATTCCCTTTCCTCCTCCCCTCTCTCTCCTTCCCCTCATTCCCTTTCCTCCTTTCCTGAAGTTACTATTGAGGAAACTACACTTCTCCTTTCTTCCTCGAAATGTACCACCTGTTCCTCTGATCCCATTCCCACCCACCTTCTTAATGCCATCTCTCCTACTCTTATTCCTTTTATCTGTCACATTCTCAACCTCTCACTTTCCACTGCGACTGTCCCTGCTGCCTTTAAACATGCTGTGGTCACACCTCTCCTTAAGAAGCCTTCACTTGACCCTACTTGTCCCTCTAATTACCGACCCATCTCCCTCCTTCCTTTTCTCTCCAAATTACTTGAGCGTGCTGTTCACCGCCGCTGCCTTGATTTTCTCTCCTCACATGCTATTCTTGACCCATTACAATCTGGTTTTCGCCCTCTCCACTCAACCGAAACTGCGCTTACTAAAGTCTCCAATGACCTATTACTGGCTAAATCCAGAGGTCAATATTCCATCCTCATTCTTCTTGATCTTTCCGCTGCTTTTGACACTGTCGATCACAGCATACTTCTCGATACCCTGTCCTCACTTGGATTCCAGGGCTCTGTCCTTTCCTGGTTCTCTTCCTACCTCTCCCTCCGCACCTTTAGTGTTCACTCTGGTGGATCCTCTTCTACTTCTATCCCTCTGCCTGTCGGCGTACCCCAGGGTTCTGTTCTTGGTCCCCTCCTCTTTTCTATCTACACTTCTTCCCTTGGTTCATTAATCTCATCCCATGGCTTTTCCTACCACCTCTATGCTGATGACTCCCAAATCTACCTTTCTACCCCTGATATCTCACCTTGCATCCAAACCAAAGTTTCAGCGTGCTTGTCTGACATTGCTGCCTGGATGTCTCAACGCCACCTGAAATTAAATATGACCAAAACCGAGCTTCTCATTTTCCCCCCCAAACCCACCTCCCCGCTCCCCCCGTTTTCTATTTCTGTTGATGGCTCTCTCATTCTCCCTGTCTCCTCAGCTCGAAACCTTGGGGTCATCTTTGACTCTTCTCTCTCCTTCTCTGCTCATATCCAGCAGACCGCCAAGACCTGCCGTTTCTTTCTTTACAACATCCGTAAAATCCGCCCCTTTCTTTCCGAGCACTCTACCAAAACCCTCATCCACACCCTTGTCACCTCTCGTTTAGACTACTGCAATCTGCTTCATGCTGGCCTCCCACTTAGTCACCTCTCCCCTCTCCAGTCAGTTCAAAACTCTGCTGCCCGTCTCATCTTCCGCCAGGGTCGCTTTACTCATACTACCCCTCTCCTCAAGACCCTTCACTGGCTCCCTATCCGTTTTCGCATCCTGTTCAAACTTCTTCTACTAACCTATAAATGTACTCACTCTGCTGCTCCCCAGTATCTCTCCACACTCGTCCTTCCCTACACCCCTTCCCGTGCACTCCGCTCCATGGATAAATCCTTCTTATCTGTTCCCTTCTCCACTACTGCCAACTCCAGACTTCGCGCCTTCTGTCTCGCTGCACCCTACGCCTGGAATAAACTTCCTGAGCCCCTACGTCTTGCCCCATCCTTGGCCACCTTTAAATCTAGACTGAAAACCCACCTCTTTAACATTGCTTTTGACTCGTAACCACTTGTAACCACTCGCCTCCACCTACCCTCCTCTCTTCCTTCCCGTTCACATTAATTGATTTGCTTACTTTATTTATTTTTTGTCTATTAGATTGTAAGCTCTTTGAGCAGGGACTGTCTTTCTTCTATGTTTGTACAGCGCTGCGTATGCCTTGTAGCGCTATAGAAATGCTAAATAGTAGTAGTAGTAGTAGTACTTATGAAATCAACCTGTCTCTGGTCTTGGAGTGTGCAAGTGGACTTGTGACTGCTTTTGGTATCATAGCTCTCATGATAGTAGTTCAGGAACTATGGAAGACTTGCAATTAGAAATACAAAGTTTTAGACAAGTGAAGTTGATCAAGTTAAAAGTTATTGTCAGGTTTTTTTATTCTAGACAAATTCTTTACTGTACCATCAGCACTACTGAGCATCTAATGATAAAGAACATTTGTATAATTTGTATAGATGTCCAAGTCGTATAGCTTTGTAATTGTAGATTGACCCCTTAAATATCTTGAATAATTGGCTGCAGGAACAAGAAAACTCCTCCATGCACATGAGGTAGTCTATAAGAATCAGTGTATGCCAAGACTGTACATTCCTAGAGCTGAAGGAAGAATGGGCCCTGTAGAAATAGATTATACATATAAAGCTATCATCATAAGCCTCCAGGCCTAGTTAACATAATCAACAGATCCAAATGTGCAAAAAGTGCTGAAGTATGAAAGCAAGCATCCAGAATCTAGTTACATCATTATCTATATCGTGTGGCCTTCTCGGCTCAGCTGCTGGCCTGGGGTGGTCGCCGACGGCGATGCTGACTGCTGGTCTCCTCCTATGTGGCAGCTCCGTGCCTGGAGAGTGTTGCTTGCTGACGGGGCCCTGATTCCTCTTGGTCGCAAGTTCCGATTTCTTGTGATTCGGCGAGTCAAGATCTGATTCAACTCTGGACTTCTTCCTCCTTCCCTTCGCTTCTTTTTGCTTCCTTTCCCCTAACTGCAGTCTATCTGCTTAAGTATTGTATTTCTCTTCCCTTCCCTTATGCCCTCTTCTGACATTGTAATTGTTTTTCTTTAGTTCATTGTAAGCCGCTTTGGGGCTGCTTTACGTGGCAAAAGGCGGGGTATAAATGTTCTAAAATAAATAAATAAATAAATAAATAAATAAATAAATAAATAAACTTTGTCAGGTGTTCCGACGAGAAGAAGGAATGAATGAGAATCCACCTGTATGTACATGAATGGAACCAACAGAATATGCAAAGCAGGAGAAAAATTTTTTTAAAGAAGTTGATCAGCAAACAAGGAAAATCAAGTGCCAAATGCACAAATACAGTGGGAACAGAGCCGTAGCGAGGGGAGCTGACACCCGGGGCGGGTTGCCGCTGCACACACCCCCCCTGGGTGCAGCACGGCACCTCCTCCTGCTGGAATGCACCCCCCCCCCCCGGAGTGCATACCTGCGGCGAGGGACGGGCGGGAGGGCCGATCTGCCCCGACTGCACGTTGCTGGGGAGTATCGGTTCCGCGCTGGTTCACTGCTCTCTCTGTCCCAGAACAGGAAGTAACCTGTTCCGGGGCAGAGAGGGCAGTGCACCAGCGCGGAGCCAACACCCCCCAGCGGCGTGCACCCGGGGCGGACCGCCCCCCCGCCCCCCCCCGCCCCCCCTTCCTACGCCACTGAGTGGGAAATATAAAGTATCAATCTAGGAACCATAAATGGATCAAGCTCTGACACATGAATGGTTAAGAAAAGGTGAACTGAAAACTAAGGATGCGAGATTATTAATTTCAACTCAGGACAGCAGATTACAGGCAAAATGGTTCACAGCAAGCATGGAAAAAACTGGTTCAACCGACTTTTGTAGATTTAGTAAAAAAAAAAAAGACCTAGAAATGGTTACTCATAGCTGGCTGCAAAATGTTAGGATGGCAGAAAATTTTTTACATAGAAGAGCACAACACTGTGGCACATCTCATTCATGGGAAACTCTGTAAACATTATAACATTACTGTATAAAAAAACATTGGGATCGTGTCACTAAGAGAAGTGTGGGAAACAAAGATGTTATGATCACATGGGACATCTCCATCCGGACAGATAAAAAGCTGAATGCAAGAAAATCAGACACAGTAGTAAAAGAGAAAAACACCAGGATGATATTAATCATTGAGGTGTCAATCCCAAGTGATTACTCTGTGAATCTTCTGGAGAGAGAGATGATTCTCAAATACCAAGAAATGCAGTCCAAGAGCCAGAAAATGTGGCAGAAAGATACAGAAATATTCTCTATCGTTTTGGGTGCCACAGGCTTGATTTAAAAAATTTCCAAAACACCTGGATAAGATATCTATACATGTTACATCATGTGAACTCCAGAGGGAAGTTCTATTTGGCACAATGCAAGTTTTATGGCAAGAGTTAGCAATTAATTTGAGAGCTTGAGATCATACCCCGCATGCCCTGGCTTAAGAGTGAGGTTCATTTTTGTCATGTGCAAAACTAACCCTTTTGGAGAAATTGCCCCCCCAAACAAACATAAACAACAGCAAAATAATACTTCTTGCCCTTCTACTCCTTTATTATCTTACTCAGTTATGTTTACAAAAAAGAAGTCATGTTTTCCACTATTTACAAAAGGTCCTATAATCCCTCTTTTGTCTTAGATTTTCTGGCAAGTTGTTCCATGACGTTGGAGCTGCAACTGAGAAGGTTTTCACCTACCACCTCATCCTCACCATATGAAAGAATTGCCAGTAAGGTCCATTGATGCAGTGTGAAGAAACAGTGTTTTGGGTCTGTAAAATGTATTGGATATTTCCCTGCCTTATGTCCTTCTCCTATTTGGCCAGCAGGCGTTGCTTCTCTGCTGTAAAGCCATTACAGGGAACTGAATGTTCTTTTTCTTTAACACAAGCAGGAAGCATGCAACAGTATACTTTTAAACTTGTTGACTGGGCTCTGATTGGCCCAGGAGCTCATTTCCTTTAGAGTGCTGGCTTTTGCCTCCAGTTTCAGCCCAGGAGAAGAGAGAGAGAGAGAGAGGGAGAGGGCTCTTTGCTGAAACCCTGTAAAAACAGTTATATTTGATAACTGATGAACAACTATATGTTCTGATCTCTCCAGGTACTTTCTAGGAAGTAAGTAAATATTTAGTTAGTGTTATAATTGATCCATATTTCAGTTACCTGTTACTGTTTGCTAATTGCACTATTTTGTTCCACTGTTCAATTTTTAAAGACAATAAACAATTTTGTTTGTTGACTCTGCTGTCTGGACTGATAAAGAATCTTGGTGGTTTGTGTGTTGGGTCTATAAGTGCTTTCTGGGACCTGTGGGACCACACAGAGTTTGGCTCCAGTAACCTAGAAATCACTGGGGATATTTGAGAGTGGGAGACTCACCCAGAGCCAGTTATGACCCAATGTTATGACTGGAGAAATGTGAGCCCTTGTGCCCCGACTGAGCATGGCTAGGATGGAGTGACACCGCACTCGGTCAGGCAGCCAGACAACCCCTAGCTTCACCTGGGGAGCGACCGCCATTCCCTGGGAGTTGAGCCCCCAGGTTCGGGCAGCCACCAGGACTTCTGGAACCGGTGGGGTTGCACGACCACTGACCAGACAGGCAGGCAAACAGACACAGTCCAAAAGCCAGGTAAATCCATAGGGCAAAGAGTAGTCAAAAACAGTCCAAGGTCAAGGCAGGCAGCAAACAAGCAAGGTCTTGGAAACAAGCCGAGGTCTGGACCACTGGAACTGAAGGCATGGAGCACTGGCATGGACCTCAAACACAATTGAGGCCGAAGCAATGAAGGACTGAAGGCAGGGCTTTAAATAGTGTAAGAATCAGTCTCAAACATGTGCAGCTGATCCAAGATGGCTGCCCCGATCAGCAGAGTAGCACAACGCCCAAATATGGGCTTCCTTCCTGTTCTCGTATACAAGATGGCTGCCCCCTCCTGAGCTAGCCAAGATGGCTGCTGTCCTTGCTCCAAGCCGGATGACGGCTGCCGGACTAGGAAACCGAAACATGGCTGATTCCCCTGAGTCAACCAAGCTGGCCGTGGTCTTGATCCAAGCTAGATGACAGCTGCCAGACTTAGGAAACAGAAACTGAAACAGACCTTCCTAAGCCTGATCCTCAACTTTTTCTGAGGAACCCGTGGCCCGAGCCGGTCTGGAAGAGTGCCGAACAGGTGAGGAACGTGACACCCAGTAAGTGGGTGGAGGGCATAGGAGCCGACTCTGTGGGTGCTGTGGGTGCTTGAGCACCCCTAATATTGAGAAAACTCCTTGTATGTGTTCAAGGAAGGATTATTTCCACTGGGCTTAGCATTCCCAATAATTTTGAAAAGTTGACTCCTATGGTGGAGGGTACTGTTGTAGAGCACAAGCGGCAGGTGCAGGCAGACCTGAGCTGTGCTAGGGATAGACCCTCTAGCTGGCCATGGGGTAACCCCAGGTGGGTTGCTAAACATTTCGTGACATGCAGTAAAAATGTTTGTCAGCTGACTTTAAACTGTTTCTGTTGCATATGTTCTTTTCTTTCCATAATGTAAATCTAATGCAATAAACAAAAGATTACTGGAAATAATTCTTAAAGGGACATCATTATAGTCTTCATGTGGAGAGAGAAAACTGAATCCTGAGATATACATTGGTTAATATTTTAGATATATATCCACATTTAAATAGCGGTATTTACATATGTAAATCGCATACGTGCGTAAATACTGATTTCAGAAATCTGCTATTAACCCATGGATATCAACACCATAAGGAACATTCAAGGAGGTGCGTTTGGTTGTTCCTTGGGCAGGACTACAATTTACAAATTGGACCTGGTATTCAGCCTGCGGCAATCAGCATTTTGCTAACTGCCACCGGTGTTAAACCTAGAAATTCAGTGCCGGGTCATATCCAGGCACCAGCATTGAATTTCCGAGTTTCCAGAGCTAGCTAACACATAGCCGGTTAAGTACGACATTTAGCAGAAAGCTAGGACTGACTTTTATGTGTCCTATTTATGCGGTTAGCCTGGCTGGTTAAGTGCTGAATATTGGTACTTAACTGGCCAAGTGCTGATGGGGAAGTCTGGTCCTGTGTGGAGACTACTTGTTGCAAAAGTGCTACAAGCACAGCCTTGAATTATTCTGACCAAAATGATGGGTATGGGACTGGAGGACCTATAAATATGTAAATACCTGGGATCTATAAAATGACTATTAAATTACACCAAAAGTCTTAAACTGGCAATTAACTTCTTCTGGGATACAAATTGACTCATTTGATATGGAAAGAACTGTTGCTTCCAGAATATATGAAGTTTGGATAAACTGCCTGTTGCAGCATTTTGAGCAAAGTTTGAATTTGTTTCATAAACCCTGTACTAAGTATTTTCTTTGAGAGTGAGAATGAAGATTATTTACTCCCGAACTAATAAAGAAATCTAAATAAAGTGTAGCTTAAAACCCTACAGCTGTTACGCTTTGCTACACTTCTCCGGGATGGGTCAGTTTCTGTTTCCTAACCCGGCAGCCGTCATCCGGCTTGGAGCAAGAGCAGCAGCCATCTTGGCTAGCTCAGGAGGGGGCAGCCATCTTGTCTAAACGAGAACAGGAAGAAACTCCATATCTGGTCATGGGAGGATCTCCTATGGGGGCTGCCATGTTGGATGCACCTGAGTTTGGTTTGCTCTGATTGCTTCACTATTTAAAGCACTGCCTCCAGGCCTTCTTTGCTTCGGCCTCAATTGTACTGAGGAGTTGCTGTTGGAGTGCTGTTCGCTGGCTATCTCCTGTTACTACTACTACTTCTTAACATTTCTAGAGCGCTACTAGGGTTACACAGCGCTGTACAATTTAACAAAGAGAGACAGTCCCTGCTCAAAGTGCTTAGAATCTAATAGACAAGTGAACGGTCGGTCCGATAGGGGCAGTCAAATTGGGGCAGTCTGGATTCACTGAATGGTAAAGGTTAGGTGCCGAACGCAGCATTGAAGAGGTGGGCTTTAAGCAAAGACTTGAAGACGGGCAGGGAGGGGGCTTGGCGTAAGGGCTCAGGAAGGTTGTTCCAAGCATAGGGTGAGGCGAGGCAGAATGAACGGAGCCTGGAGTTGGCGGTGGTGGAGAAGGGTACTGAGAGGAGGGATTTATCCTGTGAACGGAGGTTACGGGCGGGAACATAAGGGGAGATGAGGGTAGAAAGATAGTGAGGGGCAGCAGACTGAGTGCATTTGTAGGTAAGAAGGAGAAGCTTGAATTGAATGCGGTATCTGGTCGGAAGCCAGTTAAGTGACCTGAGGAGAGGAGTGATATGAGTATATCGGTTCTGGCAGAATATGAGACGTGCAGCAGAGTTCTGAACAGATTGAAGGGGGGATAGATGGCTAAGTGGGAAGCTGGTGAGGAGTAAGTTGCAGTAGTCCAGGCGAGAGGTAATGAGAGCGTGGACGAGAGTTCGGGTGGTGTGTTCAGAGAGGAAAGGGTGAATTTTGCTGATGTTAAAGAGGAAGAAGCGACAAGTCTTGGCTATTTGCTGGATATGCGCAGAGAAGGAGAGAGAGGAGTCAAAGATGACTCCGAGGTTGCGGGCAGATGAGACGGGGAGGATGAGGGTGTTATCAACTGAGATAGAAAGCTCGGTCTTGGACATGTTCAGTTTCAGGTGGCGGTTGGACATCCAGGCAGCAATGTCTGATAAGCAGGCTGATACCTTTGCCTGGGTCTCCGTGGTGATGTCTGGTGTGGAGAGATACAGTTGGGTGTCATCAGCATAGAGATGATACTGGAAACCATGAGATGAGATCAGGGAGCCCAGGGAAGAGGTGTAGATTGAGAAGAGAAGGGGTCCAAGGACAGATCCCTGGGGAACACCAACAGATAAGGGGATGGGGCTGGAGGAAGATCCATGACAGTGAACTTTGAAGGTGCGGTAAGAGAGATAGGAGGAGAACCAGGAGAGGACAGAGCCCTGGAACCCAAATGAGGACAGTGTGGCAAGAAGTAAGTCATGATTGACAGTGTCAAAAGCGGCGGATAGATCGAGGAGGATGAGGATGAAGTAGTGGCCTCTGGATTTGGCAAGGAACAGGTCATTACAGACTTTAGAGAGTGCTGTTTCTGTCGAGTGAAGAGGGCGAAAACTGGATTGAAGCGGATCAAGGATGGCATGAGAGGAGAGAAAATCAAGGCAGCGGCTGTGGACTGCGCGCTCAAGTATCTTGGAGAGGAAGGGTAGGAGGGAGATGGGGCGGTAATTGGAGGGACAGGTAGGGTCTAGTGATGGTTTTTTGAGGAGTGGCGTGACTACGGCATGCTTGAAGGTGTCGGGGACAGTTGCAGTGGAGAGAGAGAGGTTGAGGATATGACAGATGGAGGAGGTGACAGTAGGAGAGATGGTGTTAAGTAAGTTGGTGGGGATGGGATCAGAGGAACAAGTGGTGCATTTTGAGGAGGAAAGAAGGTGGGCGGTTTCCTCCTCGGAGATATCAGGAAAGGAGGAGAAGGAGGTCTGGGTTGGTTGGTTGAGGGAGAGGGTTGAAGGGTGAAGAGGAGGAGGTGGCTTGGTAGTGAACTCAAGGTTGATCTTTTGCACCTTGTCGCGGAAGTAGTCAGCCAGTGATTGAGGAGAGAGTGAGGGGGGGTGGGAGTGGAGGGCACTTTGAGGAGGGAGTTAAGGGTGGCGAAGAGATGATGAGGGTTAGAGCTGAGAGAATTAGTCAATTGGGTGTAATAGTCCTGTTTGGCAATTTCCTGTTCCCCATTTCCTGTGTACCGGACCTTGACTACTTCTTGGATTTTGCTTGTTTGCTGCCTGCCTTGACCCTGGACTGATTTTTGACTATTCTTGCCTATTCGGAGTTCTGGTGCTGGACTGTGTCTGTATTCCTGCCATCCTGGTCAGCGGCTGTGCAACCCCGCCAGTTCCAGAAGTCCTGGTGGCCACCTGCAGCTGAGGGCTCAACTCTCGGTGAACGGTGGTCGCTTCCCAGGTGAAGCTGGGGGTTGTCTGGCTGCCTGACCGAGTATGGCATCTCTCCATCTTCGCTGTGCTCAGTCGGGGCACAAGGGCTCACACATCTCCAGTCATAACAACAGCCTACCGGAATAATTCCAGCCCCAGCCTGCGCCCAGCTCAGAAAAAAAATAAAACTTTTGTTTGTGGCCCTGGTTTTGGGTGCTGACCCAAAGAGCTAGCTGGTGCCCGAACTGTGTGGTGAGACCAGGGTTGCATAATTTTATTTTATTTTTTATTTATAAACATTTATAAATATATCAAAAAAAAAAAGAATGTCATCTGTCTCAGAAGAGTCACCACTAAGATTTTAGACAGTGCTGGGGAGGAGCCTGCTGTCTTGGTAAATATGTGTACATAACATAGAAAAATGTTGGGGGGGGGGAGGTTCTGGAAGCCAAATTTAGGCTCTTAGGTAGAAATCTCAAATCCAGAACCTGCAGAGTAGCATTTTCAGAAGCACTCCCTATTCCACGTGCAGGAACCAAGAGACAGGCAGAGCTCCGGTGTCTCAAAGCATGGATGAGGTGATGGTGCAGGGAGGAGGGTTTTAGATTTGTTAGGAACTGGGCAACATTCTCGGGAAGGAGGAGCCTATTCTGGAAAGAAGGACTCCACCTTAACCAGAGTGGAACCAGGCTGCTGGCATCAACATTTTAAAAGGAGATGGAACAGTTTTTAAACTAGAAACTGGGAGGAAGGCCAACAGTTGCTCAAAAGCCCATTGTTTGGAACAAGGTATCTTTAAAAAAATATCAGCAAAAAATGGAAAATAGGGCATCTCAATAATTAGGTTGAAATAAAGACCATAGTAGATGTGGAGGGGCATTTTCGATAGTGTGTCTATGTCAGACGTTTGACATTTTATAGTTTATTAAGATTTGCTATACCGCCAGGACTGACTAGCAGTATTTGGTGATTTACAATGCTATAAATAGATTTCAGAAAAAGGAAAGAAACTACAAAATATGATAGGAAGCAATGATTCACTCACACTGGAAGACAGAGAAGGAGAATAAAGGGAGGGAGCATAATCGAAATGGAAGAGGGGCAAATGAGGGACTAATTGAGGGGGAAAGAAAGGACAGTAATTATGAATCACAGTGAATTCAGTTTAAAGAAAAAGCATTAACAAACAACCAGGTCTTCAATTTTGATTTAAAATTCCTAAATGAGGATTCAACACAGATTTCTAGCAGAAGAGAATTCCAGTGAAAGGGGGCAGCAAAAAAGAAAGCAGCACGATTGGTGGATTGAGCAAATTTGGGATCTGGTAGGACTAAACCATGGTCATTTAATTAATGGAGAAGGCGAATAGGTGAGTATGGAATAGTAAGAGATGAGAGATAGTGTGGTAAACCGTTCCTATGAGATTTGAATGTGAGAACCAGTAGTTTGAACAGAATACGCTGATGGATTGGAAGCCAATGGTATTTTTGTAGTAGTGGTGAGACATGGTCGAAATGATAGGCATGGCATAATAATCAGATGGCTGTATTCTGTACAGACTGTAATTTTTTGATAGAAGTTTGAGTTATGAGCTGGGAAGTGGGCATTCTATGGGCATTCCAAAATTTACACGCCTAGTTATAGAATATGGCTTAGTGTGCCTAAATCTATACAGAGATTTGCACTGTTTTCATTGGTGTAAATGGATGCATGTCGATTTAGGCACTGAAATATGAACTAAATGTATTCTATAATCGGCACCTAAATCTAGGCACCAATTATAGAATACGCTTAGCACTAATTTCAGCACCATTTTTTTAGGCACCATATATAGAATTTCTTCCTATATGTGGGTTCAGTGGGTTTCTGGTGAGTGGGTTTCTGGTGAATAACAGGTAGGAGGAAGTATAGGCCTGGGTCCACCTGTCTACAGTGCACTGCACCCACCACTAGACTACTCCAGGGACCTGCATGCTGCTTTAATTGACCTGGATATAACATCTGAGGCTTCATAAAGGATGGAGTATTTTTGTTCACATTTTTTGAGGGTGGAAGTGGGTCAGTGACCACTGGGGGAGTAAGGGGGGTCATCCCTGAATCCCTCCAGTGGTCATCTGGTCATTTAGGGCCCCTTCGTGTGTTTTATTCGTTAGAAAAACAGGTCTAGCCCAAAACGTTGAACTTTTCGCCCTAGACATTTTGTGTTTGTTCAGAACGCCCCCAACACACCCCCTTATGATTTGGTCACATTGCAAATGAAATACATAGATAGATATCTGCAAAACAGGTTTCGAACATACCGATTTGGACATTTTGAGAAAACTCCATCCAAATGATGCTTTATGACACTTTTTGGACATTTTCTTTTGGAAATGAGATCCTAGGTGTCTTTAAATACAGAGCAGACAGATTTTCAAGATTGCAAATTATCACTATCAACTGCTGAGCAAGTTGTAAATAGAAATGTCTGTATATGAATGCCAGAAGCCTAAGAAATGAGATATTGCAGTAAATGAAAAGATAGATATAATAGGCATCTCTGAGACCTGGTGGATTATGAAGGTGTGAAGGTAATAATGATTGTGTCTGGGGATTCGGTGGGGGTAGGGATTACAGATGATGTTAGGGAATGTGGAGATCATACACATGGTGTTGGGAAGTGTGGTATGTTCTGATGGTGTCGGGAAGCTAATAATAGTGTCATGGGTTGTGAGGGGTCCTGATGATGTCAGAAAATGTGGGGATTGATGCTATAAGGAACATCTAATTTAAAAAGCTCTCAATTTGGAAAAAATGGGGAGAGCAAGGTGCTCTTTTTTTCTATGTGATTCTTTTTAAAATCAGTACTCCTGTTTGATGTGGCAGCAAATACACATGCACCCCTACATGCTTTGTTAACGTTTTATAAAAGGCTCTACATTATACAGAGCTTTTTGTAAGATACTGTGAGAAATTGTGGGTGTCTCAACCAGGATGTCTCAATTCCCATGTCAATGTTCTTTGTAAAATCGGCCTTATTGTGTCATAGGAACTGCCATACTGCATCAGACCAAAGATTCACTATTTTGTTTCCAAGAGTAGTCAGTCCAGGTTACATGTATTTTGCATATCTCCTGGATAGCCCATTTTGCAACAATTGCTTTTTGGGAATAAGAAGAACAGGATTTCTGGATCCTGCAACTAGCTGGGGTAAATCCATCCCTAAATTGCAAGTCAAAGAAAATCTGGTTTTCCAAGCAAGGTCTGTTATAGTGGCTACTGCAAAAACAAACAAACAAAAAAAACCCAAGAACTTTTGTTTCTCTTTTTTATGTTTTTATTAAAGCATACTAGTCCAGAGAACCAAAACTCAAATAAAAATGTAATCCCCTGTTAAATTGGGATTACTGAAGAGAGTAAGTCCCTGTGGGAATTCCCTGGGTGGGAGGAAGCCCAGCCCATGGGAGGGTTTGTGGAATAAAATGCAGAAAAATGTGTAGGGAAAAAAGGGTTCCTGGGCTGAGTGACAGATTTGGGAGGAGTTGGGAGTTAAGAAAAGTAGTTGCATGTGAAAACACATAGGTAGTCTTTGGTTTCCTGCAGCATGGTTTGAGTACCTGGGATTTTTTAGGAGCCTTCTGGTGCAAACTGCCTGCACAATCCCCTGCCATTGACCCGGGAGAAAAAAAGGGGAGTGGATTGCCAACTAGAACAGGGCTGAAATCAAGAGCAGTTATTGTTGCAGAAGCAGTAACTGGAGAAGGAGTAAAATCTCTGGGAGGATTGGAAATGGGTCTGCTCAAGGCCGGGGTGTGACCCAGCAAGGTGCACTCACAGAAGGAGGACAGAACTAAAAGGGTCTGTACCTGGTAAAAGAGAAGAGATTGGGAGAAGGAGAAATATAGTCTTTGAAACGACATCTGGATACCATAATAGGCACAGACAGGAGTATTTGTGATCATAAATCAGAAGCAGGGTCATATCTGATCATATTATATGATAGCGCCAAACCCCTCCGAGGAAAAACTGCACAGGCTCCCAATCAAAGAACGCATTGCTTTTAAGGTCTGCACCATGGTTCATAAAATTATATACGGCGAAGCCCCGGGATATATGACAGACCTCATAAAACTACCAACCAGAAACACAACACGATCAGCACGAACTTACCTAAATCTCCACTACCCAAGTACTAAAGGACTCAAATACAAATCAACTTATGCATCCAGCTTTTCTTACTTAAGCGCACAACTATGGAATGCTCTGCTAAAGATAATAAAAACAATGAACGACCACCTAAGTTTCCGGAAAGAACTAAAAACAAACCTGTTCAAAAAGGCATACCCCACCGACCCAACAGAAATACCTAAGTTCCTGCGACACTGCAAAACCAAAGACTGTAATGGACATATCTTAACCTTCATCCCCCCTCCCTAACTTCCCCAATGTATCTACCAAACACGAACCTTCTTTTACCACAATAACACCTGTATTTGTTCATACCGCAACTGGCGAATGCCGTTGCGGTACCATGTAGGCCACATTGAGCCTGCAAATAGGTGGGAAAATGTGGGATACAAATGAAACAAACAAACAAATAAATAAATATATATAAACAACCCCAATTTAAGAAGTCCCTGTACATATACCTGTGAGAAAAAGCCGGGGTCCATGGGGTTCCCCAGACATCAATAGTTTTGGCACTAAGTTCTAAGTTTGTTTGAGAGTTGAATTAATTGACTGTGAAAAATGAAAGTTTGTGTTGCCATCGGCCTGTTGTTGGAAGTTAAATAAAAGTTAAGTTTGTTATTCAACCTCCTGAAGTGCATCATGGTTCATGGACTGTAGGGCAGAGTGCAACCTAGAGTATGGAAGTGTCTCCCAAACCTCTGCATCGCTATTCCAGACCATTTGCCCCCCCCCCCCCCCCCCCCCCCAGCTTGACTGTAGACTGATTGCAGATGTGAATGTGATGAGAGCAGTATGTATAAGCTGTGACTGTTTTGTGTACTTGGGTTCAGAGGTAGAATCAGCTGAGACCTGGATTACATAGATATCCTCTCATGTTCACACATCATATAATGCATCCATTTTCTGCATGCAGAGCATGTGTGTGTATATCCGTTTGTATGAGTGCCTGTGTATTCATGTAGATTGTATCTGTGTTGCCTCTCTGTGTGCCTGTCTGTGTTGGCTCTGTTTAGGTCTCTAACCTCAAAAGAAGAGCAGAAAGAGGAGGGTGTGATGTGAAAGGAGCAGTTCCCAAACATGCTGTTGGTTTGGAAAGAATAATAAAATAAAACTAAGTGTGATAATATATCTAGCCATTATATGTCACTGTCAACAGTTTTCAAAGACTGCATTGTACATTTAATCCACAGGGTGCCAGTGTACCTAGGCAATTGGTATTGCCTTGTTTGTCTACTACCAAAGGGCATACACAAAGCTACCAGCAGCAAACGACATGGTTCAGTGATTAGATGTCACCATACATAGCAACCATTAAGAAAGATATTGAGTTGAGCCATCACGTTTCACAGAAAACTAAGACAATGAAATACACATCAGAATTATTAAAAGTCAGCCCAGCAGGATTGGGGGTATAGCAGTGGGGATGGGTGGTGTTGGAGAAAGCAGACCTGCAGCTCAGTAACCCATACTCTTTTCCTCGCTTTCTATTTCCTTCAGTTTCTCTCTATCTTCTCACAGGTTCTCCATCCCCCCCTCTCCCTCGCGTATCTTTCCTCCTTTCATTCTCTTTTAAGCCATCTCAATTTCCCCACTTAAGTTTGTTTCTAGTTCTCTTTCTCCCCATTCCTGCAGGTTCTTTTTTTGTTTCCTTTTTACATGTCTGGAGGTTCCTCTTATCTCCTCTTCCCCTGCCAGGACTCTCTCTACCTGTGTAACATAGTAACAGAACAGATGTGACCAGATGTTCTATTTTAGCGTACCTGTGTTACTATGTTACTATAAAAAGGACATCTGGCCATCCTAATTATAAGTGCGATTTTTTTACTAGAAGGAAACACGTAATGGCAAATGTAAGATTATGTATGTGTGAATGTGTTTGGGCTAAATTGTTACGAAGAAAAAACCAAAAAAGGGGTCCACGCACCTCCCACAGGGAAAGAGTAAAAAAAACACACAGCAAAGGGGGGAAGTGGGACTGTACCAAGAAACCAAGGATATGCCAGGTAAAAATTTACCACTGGCAAAATAAACTTTTGGACACCTTTTACCCATGATCTGCCTTGGTTTCTTGGTACAGTCCCACTTCCACCGTTGCTGTGTGTTTTTTGGGCTACATTGTTCTCAGTGCTGAAAAGCCAGCATAGCTTTGAATACGTTATTTTCTTTTTGATGATGAAGATGAAATAAATTCCAGCAGTGGTATCTCTGCTAAATATTTGGGATGGAATGGGGGAGTTAACAAACCAGTGCTGGGGTTTACTAAGCTGCTAGCATGGCTGGCTGTATGCTAGCACCGACACAGTCCATTCGCTTTGAATGGGCTGTGTCGGCAATGTCGCACGGCTTAGTAAACAGACCCCTTGGTAAGTGGAGTGAGCCAAAGTGACATTTCTACATGTCATTCCCACCACATCACAACCTGCCCTCCCTCACATATTAATTAGCTAAAAAAGATACTACAAGAATGACCCAAGGGCCTCCTGTGCTTAGAAAACCCCCAGCCATTTCAGCCACCAAGTAAAACTACCATTATAATTATTGATAGCACCATTCAACAAATTCTTCTGTATCAGAGTACAGTATAGAGCCTACACAGAAAAAGAAAGAATTTAAATAAAAACCACTCACCTCCAGCTCCATAGTACAGTGGAGGAGTGGCCTAGTGGTTAGAACACCAGTCTTGCAATCCAGAGGTGGCCAGTTCAAACCCTACTGCTGCTCCTTGTGATCTTGGGCAAGTCACTTAACCCTCCATTGCCTCAGGTACAAACTTAGATTGTGAGCCCTCATGGGACAGAGAAATATCCAGTGTACCTGAATGTAACTCACCTTGAGCTACTACTGAAAAAGGTGTGAGCAAAATCTAAATAAATAAATATTCCACATTCCACAGCAATGGACCCAGGACATCCCCATTTACAATTCACCATCTCAGGACCAGAACACTAGGAAAGGCAAAAAAAATAATTCAGTTCCTTTTCAGACTTTCTTGACTTTTGTTCATTTCACACATTTGTTTAAAATGTTTTTTTTTTAAAGTAATGTGCATATTGATTGCACACGCTCTAAATCAATTTTGCACAAACAAGGAGCTCCTTTACTAAAGTGTGTTAACTTTTGCACTTTAAATGCTTTAACTCAGGAAATTAGCATCTGACAAGTGCAAAACTGATTTATTTATTTATTTTATTTGTAGCATTTGTATCCCACATTTTCCCACCAATTTCCAGGCTCAATGTGGCTTACGTTTGACGTAATGGCGGTTGCCATTTCCGGTTAGCAGAATTACAAATGGTATTGTGTTCAGGTGCATACATACATGGTAACATACATAATGGTACCTAGGGGTCCTTTTACAAAGGTGGGCTGAAAAATGGCTTGCGGTAATGTAGGTGTGAGTTTTGGGTACGCACCAATCCATTTTTTTTAGCACACCTGTAAAAAAAAGGGCTTTTCAAAATTTTTGCCGAAAATGGACGTGCAACAAAATCAGAATTGCCGCGCGTCCATTTTGGGTCTGAGACCTTACCGCCAGCCATTGACCTAGCGGTAAAGAAGCTGGGCAGTAATGACCTACGGTCATCAAATGCCACTTGGCGCACGTCCATTACACATGTCCCAAAATAAAAATATTTTTCAGGCGCGTGTATTGGATGCACGCCAAAATTACTGCAAGAGCCACGCGGTAGTCAGGCAGTAACTCCATTTTGGCACACATTGGGCACGCAGAGACACTTACGCGGCTTAGTAAAACGGCCCCCTAGCAGGGGGTGCCCAGCATATAACCTGCAGTTACCACATTAAAATGCCAATTTGTGGGTTGTTCTCAACTTGCAGTTAACATAGAAGCACTTACCTCTGAATTCTCTATATGGCACCCTCCCAAGATGTGCATGCAGCTTAATTGACTAATGAGCTCTTAACCATCAATATTAGGATGCTAACAACCAATTATTGATGTTAACTGACACCAGGGGCATAGCCTGACTTTGGCGGGAGGGGGGTCCAGAGCCTGAGGTGAGGGGGCACATTTTAGCCCCCCTGGCGCCGCCGACCCCCCGCCTGCCCACCAGCCAGCCAGCCATTGCCGACTTTGCCCCCCCTTGCTGCTGACCCCCCAGCCATTGCTGACTTTTCCCCCCTCCCGCCGCCAACCCTGTCGACCCTCCCCCCCCCCACCGTCGCCAACCCGCCGTCGCCTACCTTTGCTGGCGGGGGACCCCAACCCCCACCAGCCGGGGTCCTCTTCTTCTCTCAAAAGGCTTCCTTCTGTTTCTGACGTCCTGCTCGTTGTACGTGCAGGACGTCAGACTCACAGGACGAAGACTTGCAGGTCAGCTGCAAGGCTATCCCATGACTTTTAATTTTCTCAGAAGTCTCTCATGAGGAACTTTGTCAAAAGCTTTCTGAAAATCTAGATACACTACATCAACTGGCTCACCTTTATCAACACGTTTATTCATGCATTCAAAGAAATGAAGCACAATGGTGAGACAAGACACCTCTTGGCTGAATCCATGCTGACTCTGTCCCATTATGTCATGTTTATCTATGTGTTTCATAATTTTACTCTTTATAACAGTTTCCACAAATTTTGCCCAGCACTGACATCAAGCTTACCAGCTTATAATTTCCTGGATCACCCCAGAACCCTTTTTAAAAATTGGTGTTACTTTGGCCACCCTCCAATCTTCAGCTACTATGGATGATTTTAATGACATGTTACAGCTTTCTAAAAGCAGATCGTCAATTTCATGTTTGAGTTCTTTCAGTACCCTTGGATATACGCCATCCGGTCCAGGTGATTCACTACTCTTTAATTTGTTGATTTGGCTCAGTACGTCTTCCACGTTTACTGAGATTTCATTCAGTACCTCTGCATCATCCCTCTTGAAAACCATTTCTGGTACAGGTAGATCTCCTACATCTTCTTCTGTAAAGACTGAAGCAAATAATTCATTTTGTCTCTCCACTATGGCCTTGTTTTCCCTGAGTGCCCCTTTTGCTCCTTCATGATCTAATGTGTGACAAGGCAAGCCGCAGAGATTCCCCAGAAGTCCTTGCAAGAATGAGTGAGGAGAGTAGTCCTAAAAAGATGGAAAGGATTTCCAATCCCAGCAGGGGGAGGAATGGCTCGAGGCAGGGTGAGCCTGTTACCCCCTTCCCCACTAGAGGGCGAGGGAAGGATGAAGCTCAGTTTCCCTGGCTTCGCCATCAGTATATAATTCCCCCCAGCTGTGAGAAGGGCAAAGCAGATTTCCTGGAGGCTCTCAATCACCAGGAGAGAGGGGAGACAAATGGAGAGAGAGATTCCATGGAGTATGTGGAGGAAGGAAGTAGCCTGCCACTAGAGCTGCCTAAGGGAAAGGAGCCAGCTACCATGGAGTGGGAGAATTCAAAGGTTGCCCTGCCCAGCACTTGAAGGCAGTGGAGGAGGCCACACCGGGCGTGATGCTGAGAGGTGGGAGAAACTGCCAACCCTGCTCCTTACAGGGTTCCCTCTGTGCCGTGAAAAGGCAGGTGATTTGTGGTATGGGTTTGATGTGCAAAGACTGTCCATGAAGATTTGTTCGATAACACACTGAAACCTTCTGCTCAGTGTGCTGCTGCGGCTAAGAAAGCGAATAGAATGTTGGGTATTATCAGGAAAGGTATGGAAAACAGGTGTGAGGATGTTATAATGCCGTTGTATCGCTCCATGGTGCGACCGCACCTTGAGTATTGTGTTCAATTCTGGTCGCCGCATCTCAAGAAAGATATAGTAGAATTGGAAAAGGTGCAGCGAAGGGCGACTAAAATGATAGCGGGGATGGGACGACTTCCCTATGAAGAAAGACTAAGGAGGCTAGGGCTATACAGCTTGGAGAAGAGACGGCTGAGGGGAGACATGATAGAGGTATATAAAATAATGAATGGAGTGGAACAGGTGGATGTGAAGCGTCTGTTCACGCTTTCCAAAAATACTAGGACTAGGGGGCATGCGATGAAACTACAGTGTAGTAAATTTAAAACAAATCGGAGAAAGTTTTTCTTCACCCAACGTGTAATTAAACTCTGGAATTCGTTGCCGGAGAAAGTGGTGAAGGCGGTTAGCTTAGCAGAGTTTAAAAAGGGGTTGGACGGGTTCCTAAAGGACAAGTCCATAAACCGCTACTAAACGGACTTGGAAAACTCCAAAATTCCAGGAATAACATGTATAGAATGTTTGTACATTTGGGAAGCTTGCCAGGTGCCCTTGGCCTGGATTGGCCGCTGTCGTGGACAGGATGCTGGGCTCGATGGACCCTTGGTCTTTTCCCAGTATGGCATTACTTATGTACTTATGTACTTATTGTGCTATATTGGAAGTGTGCTGAACTCTTACTAAACCCGTCTGAAGGAGGGGGAAGGGAAAGCTAATGCCCTAATAGAAGACCTGAGGTCTCGAGGAGCTGAGCGTTTGCTGAGGGACTTTGGGACCTGGACTGTACCTTTTTTTCTTTTGAAGATTATCATATGAGGACTGTACCTTTTTCTTTTGACGACTATATTAAGAGGGCTGCATCTTTTGTTTTAAAGAATATATTATGATTTTTGGTATGAAATTGCCTTGATAATAAAATACTTTGGCCCTGAGTCCCACTATTGGCAATATTCTGTCCTGAAACCCTGGGAGCCCCGCAGGCTTGCCGACTCCACCCAAGAGGAGGAAGCGGACCCCCTTTACAAATGGTCCCACGGATTCCCTTGAAGGCTTTCTGCTTCTGATGTATCTGAAAACGTTGTTGCTGTGAGTCTTTGCCTCTGCAGCAAGTTTCTCTTCATATTCTCTTTTAGCCTTCTTTATCAATGCTTTGTATCTAACTTGCCAATGCTTATGTTGCTTCTTATTTTCTTCATAGGGTTCTTGAAGGACGTTCTTTTGGTTCTAATAGCCTTTACCTTTTAACCATGCTGGCTGTTATTTTCTCTTCTTTCCATCTTTGTAAATACATGGAATGCATCTGGTCTTGGCTTCCAAGATGATATTTTTAAACAACATCCATGCCAGATATAAAGTCCTAACCATTGCAGCTGATCCTTTCAGTTTCTTTTTAACTATTTTCCTCATTTTATCACAGCTGCTTTTTCGAAAATGAAATGCTGCTACAGTAGATTTCCTTTATGACTTCTCTCCAGATATTAGCTCAAATTTCCCAGCAGATCCAATACCATTATTTCTCATACTATGCTCTGCATTCCACTAAGGGCTAGATCTAAAATGGCTCCCCTTCTTGTTGGTTCCTGGACCAGTTGCTCCAAGAAGCAGTCATTTAGAAGGTCTTTTACTACGGTGCGCTCACATTTTTGCGAAAGCTAAAATTGTGGGTGCGCTAAACGTTAAAGATGTCAATGCATTCCTATGGGCGTCTCTAATGTTTAGCATGCCCAAAATTTTAGCGCGTGCTAAAAACATGAGCGCGCCTTAGTAAAAGATGCCCTTAGTAATTGGAGTAGAGGAGTAACCTAATGGTTAGTGTGGGTTCAATTCCCACTGCAGCCTTATGGTAAATGCAGTGGGTTGAGATCCAGGGGAACTGTGTTAAATTCCAACCACAGCTCTTTGTTACCATGGACAAGTTACTTAACCCTGCATTGCCCCAGGTACTGTTTCCATTGAAATGCATTTTAAAGCGTCCATTTCTCTGAAACCCCTGGTATGATTTGGGCCATTTTTGAGCTTGTATCTTTTTACAGGTTCCCCCCCCCCCCCCCCAACATACAAAGTTTTATCCCATTTCATTAAATTTTCAGTTATTTTGCCCAGAGAGAAAGGCAGAAAGACAGACAGTCAGACATTCTAGACCCCTATTATATAATTCTTTCCAACTTCCATTGGGTCGGGAAGAATGATTATGAGTAGGATGAAAGAGTTAAATAGGGAATCATTTGTTTAACCTGTTGAACAACACAAAAACAAGAGGACAGTCCATTAAATTAATGGAGAGTAGATCAAAAACAAATCATACAAAGTTTGTTTGTTTTTTTCATGTTGCATGTACTTAAGCTGTGGAATCTGTTGTCAGAGGATGTGGTGAAAGCAACCAACTTAGCGGGACTGAAATGAGGATTGGGCATGTTCCTGGAGGAAAAATTCATTAAAAAAATTATTAGCCAGGTGAAATTGGAAGAGCCATTGTTCATCCCTGGAAATGAACTATAGGAAATAGGTTTATTTTTTGCAATCTGCCAGGTACATGTGACCTGGACTGGTCACTGTTGGATACAGAATGCTGGGTTTGATGGACTTTGGTCTTAGCATGGCTTTTCTTATGATCTCATGTTCTTACTCATCTTTTTTATGGAGGTGGTTTCTACCAATATTTATTAGTAGGAGAAAGAAAAGGGATTGCCATTATGTCACCCTAGATACAGTCAAATAATGCTTACTTGCTTTAACTAAAAACAATGGAACAGTAAGTTTCTTCTACAAAGGCTGGTAATTTAACACATGAGTAAGCAGAAGGAAACAGCTAAATATCAAAGAAAAAAAGTCTAGGTGAGTTTGGCCAATACTTAAGAGAAAATAAATTAAATTCAGAGGAAACTTAATTACAAAAGAAATCTGATAGCATGAGAATAAATTGGCAGATCTTACAGTACTATAACACCATATCAGGCGGGTGTAACTGCAGTGCAAACAAATGATTAAGCTATAAAGGGAACGCTTAATAAATTATTCTTAATTTGGGAGCAAACAGTAAAAAAGGCCCTTGTACCAGTATTTTACACTGATATTTTGACCTTTACAAATGACAAATAAAAAGGAACATGCATTTAAGAACTGTGGAACTAAACCTAAGGAAGGCCACATTGGGGGTAATATTCAGCCCATAGTGGTCAGTGTTTTTTAAAATGGATATTTAGTGCTGGGGCCATGTTCAGGTACAGGCACTGAATATTTGGAGCTAATTTAAGTGGGGTAGGTCGCCGGAGCTCATGCGGGTCCCAGCCGATATTCAGCTAGAGCGTATATAAAACAGCTATGTGGGCCCCGACTGAATATCAGTCAGGACCTGCATAACTATATAAAAGATATATGAACCCTGGAAGCCCCATTCTAGCCCCTGAAAAATCCCCCCTTCCATTTCCCCTACCCTCAGCCTGCACCTTTAAGTACTCCCTCCCCCCCCCCAGAACGACCACCTGACCCCCCCCCCCTTCTCAATAGGCCCACCCAAGCCTACTTTAGCTCCCTGGTCCAGTAAGGGTGATGGGGACAGGAGCAAAGCCTACTCACTCCTGCACCTTGTGGCTGCCTTAAGAAAATAGCAGGATCAGTGGTAACCCCTTGATTCTCCTTTCAGAGGCCTCCTTCTGCCCACTCCTCACTTTGGGGCCCTTTTACTAAGCTTCGTAAGCGTCTATGTGCGCCCCATGCGCACCAGAATGGAGTTACCACCCAGCTACTGCGTGGCTCTTGCGGTAATTTCATTTTTGACGGGCATCCAAAAAATAATTTTTATTTTTGGACGTGCAAAGCGGACGCGTGTCAAGTGGCATTTGATGCGTGTAGGTCATTACTGCCCGGTTACCACATGAGTCTTTACCGCTAGGTCAATGGCTGGCGGTAAGGTCACAGACCCAAAATGGATGCGTGGAAATTTTGATTTTGCCGCACGACTATTTTCGGCAAAAATTTTAAAAGGGCCTTTTTTATATGCGCGCTGAAAAACGGATCGGCGCACGCCTATAACCCGTGCCTACACTACCACAATCCATTTTTCAGTCAACCTTAGTAAAAGGACCCTTTAATGTCATATACAGTGGTGCCTTGGCTTAACTAGCCAGAGACAGGTAGACCATCAGGCTCATTTTCGAATGAGATGGATGTCCATCTTTCGACATAAATCGGAACATGGACGTCCATCTCCCAGAGATGTCCAAATCAGTATAATCAAAACCCGATTTTGGACGTCTCTAACTGCAGTCCGTCACAAGGACGTCCAAATTTCAGGGGGGCGTGATGGAGGCGTGGTGAAGGCGGGACTTGGGTGTGCCTAACACTTGGACGTCTTTGAGCCATAATCAAAAAAAGCAGGGACGTCCTAAAGTAAAACTTGGACATTTTCACCCGGACGTGTTTTTTTTTACAAATAAGGTGCCCAAAATGACCAGATGACAACCGGAGGGAATCGGGGATGACCTCCCGTTACTCCCCCAGTGGTCACTAACCCCCCCCCCCCCCACCCTCAAAAAAACATGTTTAAAAATATTTTGTGCCAGCTTCTATGCCAGCTTCAGATGTCATACTCAGGTCCATGACAGCGCATGCAGGTCCCTGGAGCAGTTTTAGTGGGTGCAGTGCACTTCAGACAGGCGGACCCAAGCCCATACCCCCCTACCTGTTACGTTTGTGGAGGAAACAGCGAGCCTTCCAAAACCAGACACACAAAGGGGTTGAATTAGCTTAAGGCTGAAACTTTGAATCAGTAGCACCAATACTATAATTAACGCTTCAGCTAATCTTCTCTAATGCAGTTTGGCTTCTAAGGCTGGTTTTTAGATTATGATGCCCATAGGCAGAGGGATAATGGGGAGAAGAGTGCCCCACAGGTTTGTGAGTGGGGAGTCCTGAGCACCAGTTTTTAGGTGCCGTCAGAATTTAGCGCCCTAGGCACGTATCTGTGTTGCCTATGCCAAATCTAACTCTGCTCTCCATATGTTCAGATTATAACTCACTGAAAGATAAGTATTTGGATCAGTTAGGAAATATGGTTATGTGCAGGCCCAGTGGCTTGATAGCAGTTTTACATGCTGCTATGTGAAGAGTCCTCAGTTCAATTCCTGGATTGGATCTACCATACCCCAAGCTGGTCAGGGCTGGGACTGTTGCAGAGGCAGTGTTCACAGCCTGTGGAGATGGGAAATCAGGGCCATCATTTACTGTGACACCAAGTAGCTAGATATAACCTTTGGACCATTGTTTTATGACCAGATAAAGAAGGATTGGTCTACTAAAATGTTGGAAATATCCCTTGGTAATGGCAGCTGAAGGCTCATGATGTCAGAATCGCAATACTAATTCCAATTGAGCTGGAAGAGAAAGAAGGAGCTGCTGTTCAAAAGGAAAAATGTTTTCAATCTATTCAATCTGCAAAGGAAAGGAAGGATAGTTCAAGGAAAACTTGCTGTACTGTCGGGAACATCAGATTACTGTATGCTGCATCTGTTAATAGGCAACCAGATGGATGGTTACTAAACCCAGTGAACCCAACTCACTTTCTTTTTGACTAAAACCTAGAGGTGGGTGAAGCTAAGCTGAAATGAGGTTAAGGGTTTTGGACTCACTCTACAATCCATGCTGATGGATTCTGTATAGGTCTCCCAAAGCTGATCGCATGATTTTGGGCGTGGATCACAGATCCATGTGTAAACTAATTAGTCAATTGGGTGCAATCAATTGATGCTAACAAGCACTTAATTGACAGTAATTAGGAGTTACATGCAGATCTGCCCTATGCCCTATTTTATAACGTGTTCCTTGTGTGCACTCTGAGTGGGCACCTCTTTTATATCTCTAGCCTCATGTCTGCCACTTTCTCTTGGAGGTCTCCTTCTGATCATCATGTGTCTGGCGTGGCCCAACCCAGTTATCTGGGGCCAACGGCCATATTCTAGCCATTCTTCTCCTTCTATAGGACAGATAAGATATCTCACAACTATCTACTCCTCCACCCACAACCCCTGCACTTTTTTGTCGGGTCTGTTGAACTGCAGTTCAGTCCACAATAACCATTCTCTTTTGCATGATCTTATCCTTTCTCAGAACTTAGACCTTATTTTCCTCACTGAAACCTGGCTAACTGATACCGATGTTGCATATTTGAACCAGGTGGTTCCTTCTGGTTATCGCTATTTTGTCTGCATCGAGAAGAGGGAGTCACAGTTATTTACTCCTCCAAGTTGGTTCTGTCAAACTTGTCTACCCTTTGACATTCTTTCCTGGAGTCACTTAAATCCCGATACTATTTCAATCCGCCCTTATTCACTAATAACTGATTTTTGTCTTAGCTCACCTTGCCTGATTATCTTGGGAGACCTTAACATTCATTTCTATGATCCCCTCTCTTCTTTTTCAAGAGACCTTTCAAACTTTCTATTAGATCATGGCATAACACAAAACATTTTTAAGCGACAGGGAAAGTGCATAGATGCCTAAACTACTTCTGGGCGCCTGAATGCACCCTGTGGTAGTGCATTTTGGCATGAAGGAAGCACAAGTTAGTGCTTCTCTCTGTTTAAAAAAAGGACCCCTAAGTATTTTTTGAAGGTGTATAAATACAGTGCACTCCATTTAAGTGCACGTCAGATAAGCGCATGCTCTGTTTAACTGCATGCCGTACTTCGGTCCCGTTTTTGGTGCCATCAATTTCTATGGGGACAAACTTCGGTTTAGCGCACCACTGATAAGTGCAAGATTCACTTATATGCATAGTTTAAGACCGCTTCTGTGCAGGAAAACTCCGCATAAGCACACGCACGGAATATGGAAGCCGATTGGCACGTGACAAAGGGGTGGTAAATTTGAAATCTCATTGATTAACTGCCACAGGCAGAAGAAGTGAAATAATGTTGTTAGAGTGTACACTGGAGTCGTCATCGCACAACTGTAAGACTTTAACACTGGGTGAACGAATAGAAGTTCTTCTACTAGAAAACAAAGAAAGTCAAGCATCTATTGCTAAAGAATATGGTGTCAATCCCAGTCAAATTTCAAGTATCTTGAAACAGAAAGATCAGCTTCTGGAAGACTGGCAAAACAATACAAATCCACACAGGAAACGAAAACGGGTGGGAAAAGCTGAGGATGTAGAAGATCAGGGCTTTTTTTGAGGGGGTACTTGGGGGTACTGAGTACCGGCACCTTTTCCACTGTCTGCTAAACTTGACCCATGGTTCTCGTATTTTAATGAAAGAGCTCAGGTTCTACATAACAAATTCTGCCTTGTCATAGATTCTATGACTGGTTGCAGGGGCCCTGGCTATTGTAGGGTGGGTCCCTCAATGATCACTCCACCCCTGAAGGGTGGCCTGGCATTTGAGTACCGGCACCTTTTTTGCTAGACAAAATGCACTGTAGAAGATGCTCTTCTTCGGTAGTTTTCTCGAGTCAGGAGCAGACAGTTTCCTGTCAGTGGTCCACTGCTTATGGAGAAAGCTAATCAGCTAGCTGAAATCTTGGACTGACTGAATTCAAAGCCACTGTTGGATGGTTGGAAAGATGGAAGGAGAGGAACAACATAAAATTCAAGAAACAGCATGGTGAAAAACAAGACGCTGATGACTTTGGTGCTGAAAATTGGGTTGTTTCAGTTCTTCCTACCATCTTGAACGAGTTTGAACCTTGTGACATTTTCAATGCTGACGAAAATGGTCTCTACTGGCGAACGATACCTGATGGAACACTTGCATTCAAACAAGCAGAAACTACAGGAAGTAAAACGTCGAAGGACCAACTGACGATCCTCCTTTGCTGCAATGTGGATGGGAGTGAGAAGTTGGAACCCCTCGTTATTGGAAAGAGCAAACAGCCCCGTTGCTTCAAGAATGTTAAATTCATGGATGACTGGGGAAATTTGGAAGTAGTGGCTAAAGAAATTAGACACTAGAATGCGGGCACAAAAGTGTCAGATTTTTTTGCTTTGTGATAATTGTGCTGCTCACAGGGATGATGTCAGGCTGTCTAACGTCAAGGTGGTCTTCCTGCCATGAAACACTACCTCTCTGATCCAACCTATGGATCAGGGAATAATAGCCAATTTCAAACAACATTATCGGGCTGTTGTGCTACGTCGTCTGATGAGCGTTATGGATGACCAGACTGGCAAGGATAAACGTGCTGTTGAACTGGCTCGTAATCTATCACTGTTGGATTCCCTACATATGCAGAAAGAAGCCTGGAATCATGTTACACAGGCAACCATTGTTAGGGCAAGCGGGCAAGCTTTGTTAGGGATGTGGAGAGGGACGAAACAGATGCAGCTGTTGCAAAAGCATCAGATGAACAGGCTATTGACATCCCAGCCGGTGTTATTGAAGAGGAGTTTCATCACTATGTAGCTGTTGATTACGATCTACAAACAGCTGACGGCAGCACTGATGTCAAGATATGCGCCTACACGCAGGCAACGGCTGATGATGAAACAGATGATGAAATGAGCAGCGAGGCACATGCTGACGAAATTCAACAACCTCCTGTCACTTTTGCAAGAGCGCTGGAGAGTCTCAACACAGTGCGGGCCTATCTGGAGGCCACTGGATGTCAGTGTTATGACAGTTTTTACCGTCTGGTAGACGTAGTCTATGGAACACACAGACACAAGAGTGTACAGAGGACTATGACTGATTACTTAAAGTAAGCCTAACGTCAGTTAACAGAGACTGTATAACGTCAGTTAACGGAGACTGTATACTGTATGTATAATAAACAGTACTGTACATATGTTTATCAGATGTCAATCTTCTTTGGGTCACAACGGTTAAGTGCATGCTTTGGTTAACTGCATGTATTTCTTTGGTCCCAGACCCTTGCACATAAGCAGATTGCACTGTACCTATTTTATATTATTTGCACCAAGGGTGTTTTATCAGTTAAAAATCTAAATGAGAAGCCCAAACAAATGTCTTTCCTATACTATTTTTATTTTTCATCTCTTGTTCCTTCCATTTCAACCTCTCCAACATTTCCTCTGATGGTTCCTCCCATTGTCTCACTCTTTATGTTTTTTAAGGACTGTCTCTTGCTCACACTCTCCTAAATCTCACATGCTTTCTTCCCACCCTGCCCCTGGAACATTTTCATCCCTTGTCCCAGTTTTTCCTATGCAGAAGATGTCATTTCTTCCTCTTTCTCTCCAGGCCCTGAGGGGAGCAGACTGTTACTTTTATTATATCCTCCAGGGAAGTGATTGCACACTGCCCTTTTTGTCCCCATGTGAACTTTCACTACCACTTTACACTGGTGTAGTTCATGCATGACTCATCTTTTGCGAGGCCACAGCCTGCTTTGACTCATTCAGTCATAATGTAAGCTATGTAGCCTGCAACGTTCTGTGATCAGCTGCTGCTATACTGTTATTTTGAATAAATTTAAGATGCCACTGGAAACCTTCTATTCTGGTACCTTTGGGGGGGGGGGGGAGGGCAGTATGTGTATATGTGAATGAGGAGACCAATCCCCTCTGGCCAATATTTTCCATGGACAGCAGGACTGATCAGGTACACAAGTGAGGTGGCATGGGATACAGCTTCTCTCCCAGCTTCTTGGTTTTTGTTAGCTACTCTGATCTGCAAGATTTGAGCAGGCTATAAGTCTTTTTGTTATTATTATTATTACCATAGGAGCCGGCTCTGTGGGTGCTGTGGGTGCTTGAGCACCCCCAATATTGAGAAAATTCCTTGTATGTGTCCAGGGAGGGGTTATTTCCACTGGGCTTAGCACCCCCAATAATTTTGAAAAGTTGGCTCCCATGATTATTACTATAAAATCAATAAAATATAACTTTAGATAAATATTTATGAAACTGCCATGTTTTAAGGACACACCTAAAAGCCTTATAAAATAGCAAACACCACAAATTCACATGCAAAGAATTCCAGACTTCTGGGCTCCATCCTAAAAAGCCTTATTTCTACTTTCCTCTAAACACCAACAAAGCCATGAAAAAGGGAATGTAAGAGGAAAACTAGAAACCTCAAGCCCCATAGATTTTGAAAGGGTAGATGTGGGTTTTTTAATCAATTGTATGTAGCAATGGAGATTGAAGATCCAGGCTGAGTTGAAGTGGGTCAGCCCCAGCCTACTTATCAGATTGGGTCCAGATTACCATTAAAAACAGAGGTCCCCATGATAATTTACAACTTCACTATCCCGCTTCTAGTAGCTTGGAGTGAAAAACTACTTACTATTTTTTCTGCTAGTCTTTTATATCAAGCACCATCCATCTGGAATTCAATTCTATATTCTCTGAGAAAAATCCAAATTTACCTTGATTTTAGAAAATCGTTTAAAAGTTAAACTTTTCTTTTTAAGACATTTTTATCTCAAAATTGAGTTTTGTTAGATTTTGCTATACTGCTGCATTGTAGTGTTTTATGACTATGTTTTCTACACTCATAGAGTTTGCCTGCTTATCTTTTTCTATGCTCCACACGGTTTGTGAGATTGCTCAAAGAGCAGCTTCTTTTGAATGTTTAAATGTCTGAGAAAGAGCTGTAGATGAAAACTATTTGTTGAAGTTGGTTGAAGTGGAGGCAGACTTTCTTCCCTGTAAGGCTGAGCTGCATCAGGAGAAAATAGATGTGAGGGAAATTTGGACTAGACCGTTATAAGAACTGTGAGTGGTGAGCACTCAAATTAGATTTGGGTGCCATTGGATGGGGTTTAGAACCAGCCCGTGATAATGGCAGAAATGAGACTACTATTCTTACTCCATAGATGCCAGGACATTTATTAAATATCAGAGGTAGAGAACAGATGAGTATAGCTAATCTGGCTTTCTTATCATGGAAGAAATCAATGAGAAATGCAGAGGTCTATGATGAGATAGAAAGCTCTGGGACGTACTCACTTTGTTTGTTGGTTTATTTGTTGTTGTTTTTTAAAGGAAGTCCAGAGTTAACTTCTCTAGATACATGGATCTAAGTAGGAGAGGACACGAGATAAGCACTAAACTGGAATGAGAGGCTTTGTAAGTAGTACAAAAAGCAGATGATGACGAG
The DNA here is from genome assembly GCF_901765095.1 of Microcaecilia unicolor. Classification (NCBI taxonomy): domain Eukaryota; kingdom Metazoa; phylum Chordata; class Amphibia; order Gymnophiona; family Siphonopidae; genus Microcaecilia; species Microcaecilia unicolor. Next base: position 26,075 of record NW_021963692.1, on the reverse strand, counting down.
GAAGAAGAGGAGGTGAAGAGATTATCAGGTAACCAGTGGAAATAAGTGACCAGCAAAAAGTACATCAAGATTGGTGATATTGATGGGGTTATCTGCAAGGCAAAATGTCTAAATGAGAACAGTAAGGCAGGTCAGAAAATACAGGTTCAAGAATGCCCAACAAGTTTGCGGAGTGAATGAGAACAGTTGCAGAGTGGTAGGAGGCATTGATCTGCAAGTGTTCAAGCAATGCAGATAGAACAGACCAAATACACCAAATAGTGAGAGTAGTAGACAATTTATTGAGAAAAGAAGAGATAAAAACAGTGCCCGGCCACGTTTTGCCTAAGGTTGCATCAGGGGCAGATGACTAGAGAGAACCATTGGGACACACTTCCCTCTAGAATTAACAGAACTGGAAATTAGCCAACACAGTCACCTGCTCCTGCTTATGCTGTTTCCAATTCCAAAAATGGTCACTGGGCCCTCCCACAGCACTATCGCAAGGCTGGTACAGGAAGTCCTGGCAGCCATTTTGGCTGAGAAACTGGCAAGGGCAAGAGCGACTGAGGATCACTCTTGCCTGGAAGAGGTCACAAGCCCACCAGGAGAATTATAAAGTAGGCCCAGGCTGCCTGAGGGGTGATGCCACTAGACCACCAGAGCATTTAAAAGTAGGCCCAGGGAGGGCCTTTGGGAGGTGGGAGAGTGGAAGGGCTGGGGGGGGAGGAGCCAGTTTCATTTTTTGTTTTGGTTTTGGCTGAAACCGAATAGCAAATTTTGGCTGCTGATTCAGTTTGGTACTCTTTTATACTCATTTGGGTACATGTTAATTTTAGCAGAGACACATTAACATGTTGCTGGACTGTCTTAATATGTACATTAAGGCCTTATTTTATTAGGTGCATTTTGCCCAGACAATAGCATCAGTCGGCAGTTGGAGGGAGGGCATCCAGGGCTTTTTTTTGAGGGGGTACTTGGGGGTATTGAGTACCGGCACCATTTCCATTGTCTGCTAAAACTGACCCATGGTCCCCAAGTTTTAATGAAAGAGCTCAGGCTCTACACAACAATTCTGCCTTGTCATGGATTCTGTGACTGGTTGCAGGGGGCCTGGCTGTTGTGGGGTGGGTCCCTCAGTGATCACCCCACCCCTGAAGGGTGGCCTTGCATTTGAGTACCTGTACCTTTTTTGCTAGAAAAAATGCATTGAGGGTATCCATCCATCTGTCTGTCTGTCCATTCATATACATACAGGCAAATCAGAGGGAGACAGCAGCACAAATGACGTGAGGTGAAGAAAGTGTATAAGCCCCCAGATGGAACACAAGGAGGAGCCATGATTCAGAGGAAGCAGTATGTATTCGAGGACCCAACAGCCCACGGCAGATACCTGCATCAGGGGTCATATATATGGACATCACAAAGCATAGTCCTTAATTAATCTTTGTAATCAATGCAACAGAAAGTACAAGGAGGGACCTCCATGTTAATGCACACAGCTAAAACAGCTTCTTATACCCCTGATGCGGGTATCTGCTGAAATACAGGCCATGTTGGGGCATTGAATAAATACTGCTTCCTCTAAATCATGGATCCTCCTTGTGTCCCATTTGGGGGCTTATACACTTTCTTCACCATTCATATACATAGGCACAGACACACACAAAGAAACAAAGACATGCACACAAAGATATACACACATACACGTACACACGCACACAAAGGCATGCACATGCCTCCTATATGCCCCTGTCACCCTAACTAGTCATACTTTTACCATGTCTTTTCACACCCAGACCCCAAACAGACACACATGAGTTTACAAATGAAAGAAAGGGATATATGCCATTTTGTTATACTTTGGTGGTTATTTTAGAAGCTCTGTTCCTGTTTTCGATGTCTGAAAACCAGCATTTATATGCTGTGCTATATATATGTATGTCCAGATCCTGATTATATAAAGCCAGAATATGGATGTCTAAAACTGAAGTGCATCCATATGGCAAGGGGACGTGGTCTGGGAATGTTTAAGGTGGAACTAGGGAGGGGCCAAAAGATGGGATGTCCAACTCTGACTGCAGAAGGAGTAGGGATGTGTATATCCAAAAAGATGGATGTCTATATTTAGACCTGATACTTGGTATGTTCCAGGTTACACAAAGGTGCTCCAACTGAGCAGTTAACAAAAGAACATAATAGCCATACTGAGTCAACCCAATGGTCCATCTAACCCAGTATCCTGTTTCCAACAGTGGCCAATCCAGGTCACAAGTACTTGTTGGAAACCCAAATAGTACCAACGTTTCATGCTAGTACTGGATAACCCCTGGAACCCTTTTTAAAATCAGCAGTACATCTTCAGGTACTACAGACAATTTTAACAACAGGTTAAAGATCACTAACAGCAGATCAGCAGTTTCATGTTTAAGTTCTTTCAGTACCCTGAGGTGGATATGGTCCAGGTGATTTATCACTCTAACTTGTTTATTTGGCTCCGTACATCTTCCAAGGTCACAGAAGAGAATAACAGAAGTCATAGTAGGTATTTTTCTGTCCCTGGAGAGCTCAGAATTAAAAACAAATTTTACAAAGAGTGCAGTGGAATTTGAACCTGCAACCTCTATTTCTCTTCTGGCTGCCCTAGCCAAAAGGCTACTCCTCAGAGGCAATTTCTCCACATGGGTTAGTTTTGTGCATACCATGGCAAGAATGAACCTCATTTCTACAACAGAGCAAGTGGAGTCCTCCATATGAAAGACTATGTGACCGTTTTGTAATTTGGATGTTCCTATGCTGCCACGTGGAGGGGCATAATCGTAAGGGGCGCCCAAGTTTTCCTGAGGACATCCTTGCAGGACGTCCCAGTGAAGGGGCGGGGAAACCCGTATTATCGAAACAAGATGGGCGTCCATCTTTCGTTTCAATAATACGGTCAGGGACACCCAAATCATGAAATTTAGGTTGACCTTAGAGATGGTCGTCCCTGGTTTTCGGCCATAATGGAAACCAAGGACACCCATCTCAGAAACGACCAAATCCAAGCCCTTTGGTCATGGGAGGAGCCAGCATTCATAGTGCACTGGTCCCCCTCGCATGCCAGGACACCAACCGGGCACCCTAGGGTGCACTGCAGTGGACTTCAGAAATTGCTCCCTACTACTACTATTTAGCATTTCTATAGCGCTACAAAGCGTACGCAGCGCTGCACAAACATAGAAGAAAGACAGTCCCTGCTCAAAAAGCTTACAATCTAATAGGCAAAAATAAAGCAAGCAAATCAATTAATGTGGGGGAGTGGTTACAAGTCAAAAGCAATGTTAAAGAGGTGGGCTTTCAATCTAGATTTAAAGATAGTCAAGGATGGGGCAAGACGTAGGGGCTCAGGAAGTCTATTCAAGGCGTAGGGTGCAGCGAGACAGAAGGAGTAGGGTTACCATATGGCTCCAGAAAAAGGAGGACGGATTGAGCCAGCCGGGTTTTACTTCCATTGCTTTCAATGGAAAGCAATTGCTTTCAATGGAAGTAATTGAGCCAGCCGGGTTTTACTTCCATTGCTTTCAAGAAGGAGCGAAGTCTGGGGTTGGCAGTAGTGGAGAAGGGAACAGATAAGAAGGATTTATCCATGGAACGGAGTGCACGGGAAGGGGTGTAGGGAAGGACGAGTGTGGAGAGATACTGGGGAGCAGCAGAGTGAGTACATTTATCGGTAAGTAGAAGAAGTTTGAACAGGATGCGAAAACGGTTAGGAAGCCAGTGAAGCGACTTGAGGAGAGGGGTAGTATGAGTAAAGCGACCCTGGCGGAAGACAAGATGGGCAGCAGAGTTTTGAACCGACTGGAGAGGGGAGAGGTGACTAAGTGGGAGGCCAGCAAGAAGCAGATTGTAGTAGTCCAAACGAGAGGTGACAAGGGTGTGGATGAGGGTTTTGGTAGAGTGCTCGGAAAGAAAGGGGCGGATTTTACGGATGTTGTAAAGAAAGAAATGACAGGTCTAGGCGATCTGCTGGATGTGAGTAGAGAAGGAGAGAGAAGAGTCAAAGATGACCCCAAGGTTTCGAGCTGAGGAGACAGGGAGAATGAGAGAGCCATCAACAGAAATAGAAAACAGGGGGAGGTGGGTTTGCTCCCAGCTGCATAGCTCCCTTACCTTGTGTGCTGAGCCCCACAAACTCATTCCCCACAACTGTACACCACTACCATAGCCCTAAGGGGTGAAGGGGGCACCTACATGTGGGTACAGTGGGTTTCTGGTGGGTTTTGAAGGGCTCACATTTACCACCACAAGTGTAACAGGTAGGGGGGATGGGCCTGGGTCTGTCTGCCTGAAGTGCACTGCACCCACTAAAACTGCTCCATGGACCTGCATACTACTATGATGGAGCTGGGTATGACATTTGATGCTGGCATAGAGGCTGGCAAAAAATATTTAAAAAGTTTTTTTAGGGTGGGAGGGGGTTGGTGACCACTGGGGGAGTAAGGGGAGGTTATCCCCAATTCCCTCCGGTGGTCATCTGGTCAGTTCGGGCACCTTTTTGAGGCTTGGTCATTAAAAAAATGACCAAGTAGTCGTCCAAGTGCTCGTCAGGGACGCCCTTCTTTTTTCCATTATTGGTCGAGGATGCCCATGTGTTAGGCATGCCCCAGTCCTGCCTTTGCTATGCTTCCGACATGCCCCCGTGAACTTTATAGAATAGGCCTAAATTTTAGCACAGTTTATAGAATATGCCAAACAACCATCCACATGACTAAATTTAGTCACAGGCATTTACACCAAGTAAAACTCGGTGTAAATGCTCGCGACTAAATTAGGTGCAGACAGGGTGTATTCTAGAACAATGCACATAGATTTTAGAAATGCCTGCTCATTCCACATCCATGGCCATGCCCCCTTTTCAGCCTTGCAGAATTTATGCACATCACTTTACAGACTACACATAGACAGTTGTGCGCATAAATTCTAATTAATGTCAATTAGAGTCTAATTGCTTGTTAATTGGCAATTATCTGTGCTGATTGGCTTGTTAACTAATTTAGTTGCACACACAAATCCAGAATATGACTGGATTTGGGCGCGCAACTTAAGTCACGCTATATAGAATCCAGGGAAAAACGTCCAAAGTCTGACTTAAGCATCATATCAAAAATACCCCTTTCTATATAGCAGTACTGGAAGATGGGGTGGGTGGGAGTGAGAGTGGAGAAAGAGGGAACTAACAGATCAGAGGGGCTGGAGCTGACAGTAGAAAAAAATGGCACAGATAAGAGTGACTTAAGGAGGAATGTAGGGAGATCTAAGAGAAGATTGATAATGGGAGCTGTAGGATGAATACATGTATTGGTGCATAAGAGTACACCTACGGTTTGAACTGCAAGAACCCTGCTATAAAAATCCCCTCTCATGTTTATATTTCTATCATACTCAAAATTCTGATGTTATTTAAGGTCACTTCCTGAAATATACATTCTGAAGAAGTGATAATATTTGCAAGAAGTGTATTCAAGGCCTTTCATTTGTTTTATTCAAGAAATATATATGTTATAATGAGAAATGTAAAGCTTCACTTAATTCTACCTCTGGCAGATTTGACAGTTGGTTAAGTCTCCCTTCTCCCTTGTGAGAGTATAATGCTAAAATGTTATACAGCCTTCACAAGAGGAAATGATTCATGTATTTAATGAAGGCTAATTTGCAGAATTATCTCTGGGTTTTGCCTGGTTTCGAAATCCTGCTGTTGCTATGAATGTGCATCTTTGATGGAACAGAAACATAGATATGACAGAAGGTAAGGACCAAAAGGCCTGTCTAGTTTGTCTAGTTATTTTTAACTTGTGCAAAGTCATAGATCCCAGTGATTTCAGTTTTCTCCTCGGCAATGGCACAGAACCTCCCATTCTTAGCTTGGTTGATGGGGTCAGATGTGCTCTGGATGTCAACAGGTCGACCAACATTTGCTCACTGGATCTTTGTGCAGCATTTGACCTGGTCAACCATGAGCTACTCCTGTCTCGGCACTCTGACCTTAGGACGAGTGTCTCCATTCTCAGCTGGTTCTTTTCCAATTTTTGGTTACGCTCCTTCTTGGTCTGTTTGGGTTCAGTGAAACCTCAAACCATTTTCATTCCCTGTGGTGTCCCATAGGAGTTGGTATTGGCTCTTACTCTCTCTAATTTTTTTGTCACCTCTGGCCACCTTGGTTCAAAACATTGGCATTAGTCACTTACACTAATTCTATTAACCTTAATCTTGAGTCTTTTAACAGCTGCTTAGCCACTATTTCTTCCTAGTTGTTTCACAACTGCATGAAACTGAACTCTGCAAAATGTGTTCCAACTTGGTTTGCAAAGAAGCTTTCCTATCCCCAAGTTCATAAGTACATAAGTAATGCCACACTGGGAAAACACCAAGGGTCCATCGAGCCCAGCATCCTGTCCATGACAGCGGCCAATCCAAGCCAAGGGCACCTGGCAAGCTTCCCAAATGTACAAACATTCTATACATGCTATTCCTAGAATTATGGATTTTTCCCAAGTCCATTTAGTAGCGGTTTATGGACTTGTCCTTTAGGAAACCGTCTAACCCCTTTTAAACCCTGCCTAGCTAACCGCCTTCACCACGTTCTCCAGCAACGAATTCCAGAGTTTAATTATGTGTTGGGTGAAGAAAAAGTTTCTCCGATTTGTTTTAAATTTACTACACTGTAGTTTCATCGCATGCCCCCTAGTCCTAGTATTTTTGGAAAGCGTGAACAGACGCTTCACATCCACCTGTTCCACTCCACTCATTATTTTATATACCTCTATCATGTCTCCCCTCAGCCGTCTCTTCTCCAAGCTGAAAAGCCCTAGCCTCCTTAGTCTTTCTTCATAGGGAAGTAGTCCCATCCCCACTATCATTTTAGTCGCTCTTCACTACACCTTTTCCAATTCTACTATATCTTTCTTGAGATGCGGCGACCAGAATTGAACACAATACTCAAGGTGCAGTCGCACCATGGAGCGATATAACAGCATTATAACATCCTCACACCTGTTTTCCATACCTTTCCTAATAATACCCAACATTCTATTCGCTTTCCGAGTCGCAGCAGCACACTGGGCAGAGGGTTTCAGTGTATTATCGACGCTGACACCCAGATCCCTCCTAGTGTGGAACCTTGCATGACGTAGCTATAATTCGGGTTCTTTTTTCCCACATGCATCACCTTGCACTTGCTCACATTAAACGTCATCTGCCATCTAGCCGCCCAGTCTCCCAGTCTCGTAAGGTCCTTCTGTAATTTTTCACAATCCTGTTGCGAGTTAACGACTTTGAATAACCTTGTGTCATCAGCAAATTTAATTACCTCGCTGGTTACTCCCATCTCTAAATCATTTATAAATATATTAAAAAGCAGCGGTCCTAGCACAGACCCCTGAGGAACCCCACTAACTACCCTTCTCCATTGTGAATACTGCCCATTTAACCCCACTCTCTGTTTCCTATCCTTCAATCAGTTTTTAATCTACAATAGGACTTTTCCTCCTATCCCATGACCCTCCAATTCCAAGTTCATCCCTTGATTAATGTTTCTCCTATTTCTCTCTGTGATCCTGTTAAGTTCCTGGGTGTTCAGCTTGACTCCCTTCTGACTTTTAACTGTAATGTTTCGTCTGTTCCTGCTTCTTCTCCCTCCCTCCCTCCCTCCCTCCTTCATTCATTCATCAGAGCATTTGGACCTTCTTATTTTGTTCCATGCTTTTGAGTTAAGCCATTTTGACTATTGCAATTCTCTCCTCTATCAAACATTTTCAGCTGATCTAGAACACTGCTTTCAGAATTCTTCATAATGCCTGTCACTAGACCTCTTTTCTCCATTTCTGATGGCTCTCTCTGTTTTACTAGCTCACATTTAAGTTACTGGTTTCAAATCACAGGTCACTTTTCACCAAGACCCCTCTTTACCTGGCTAAGCTGCTGGTTCCTTATTGACCCACTAGGACTGTCTGTCCTTAGTTACCCTCTGTTTCTACTCTTCGTCATGAGGAAATGCATATCTCCACCTTCACTTGCTTAGCACCTTCCCTCTGGAATTCCCTCCCACACTATCTTAGGAATGAGCCATCTCTTGTAAAATTCAAGTCAGGTCTCAAAGCATGTTTTTGAACAGGCTTTTTTCCCCGTGACGTAACAGTCAGGGCTGATCCAGGGCAGAGCCAAGCAATCTGCTCCTCTTCTTCATTTTTTCCCTTCTGCCTTCACTGTATGACTTCCCTCCCTTCTCATGGTTTTATTCTGTTTTTACATTATTGGCTTTTGCCTAGTATTGTATGCTGCTTTACTGAGTTTTTTTTCCCCAAGGGCAGTATAGAAAATGTATCAATAAACTGTCTTTCCCTTCACTTCATCACAATGACAGATCATCTATGGTTATCCTGTACTTTGCCACTCATTTTCTCCCTCCGTCTTCACTGGAAAATCATTTGGAATACTTGGGGGTTTAGCAGAAGAAATCAAGGATGCATTGGCTTGACTCAATATCATCCCTTCCAAACAGGAATCATTAACATTACCCTGCCCATCCCCCCATGAGAATAGGTGCAAAATAGAAGACAGTATCCACAGAAATTTCAAAACTAAATCTCTGTACTTACTTTAACACCCTGCCTTTTCCCCACCCTTTTTTTCTCATGGGACAAAGTTCATGCACAGTGAACAGCAAGCATAGTTTTAGCTGCATTGAGGGGGAAAATATTCAGACCATGATCTTACCCACTTAAGAATGTTTGATCGCTGCCCACAGAGTTGCATAATCAGAATACTGCATTTGTCTTTCGATATCCATCTAGTCCTCTGGATGTATAATAGTTCATTCAAATGTGATGTGTTTTTGAACAGATGAGAAGTGGAGATATGAATTTAGAATTGCATCCATGTAAAAAGTAAGCAGACTGACACAAGTTGAGTATGTGAGGTATGATTGAATAATTGATAGAAAAAAAGGAGTAAAACCATAATTGTAAGGAAAACTGTTCTTAAAATAGGATAAGAAAGATTGCATGCTTTTTCTAGAGGAGATGCTAGGCATTAGAGAAACCCAGCATGGTTTTTAAAAGATGAGCACTAGGATTCTACCTGGGGAAAGTGTCAGTGTCTGAGAAAAGTGCTTTTTACATGGGAATATTTTAACAGATTTTTTTTTATATATTTCTCTTTATTAAAATTTTAACAATCATAATAAACTCTTATGAGTGTTTACACAATTGGTAATACAATAAAAAATGGAAAAAAAATTCAAATCTAAGGTTTCCTTTCTATCGTCCACAATACTATTAAGAAAACGATCCAAGAAAGAGAAATTAAGCAGAGGCAAAACTTAAACAGATTTTTAAAATGAAAGAACATTAAGAAAAATTTGACATTTATAAACAGAATTAGAGAAGCAAAATAGGAATTCTGATCCTGGTTTCCACACTCTCTTGGGACATTCTCCTTCTTTCTTTTTGACTTGAGGTTCCCTTTGGACTTGTCCAGGGCTCCCTGACACCCAAGTGACGCTTTTTGGTACTGTTACTCCAAATGCTTGAACCTCATCTCTTCTTTTTTTTCATTCTCACCTCTTACAAAATCTTTTGGCTCCTGGATAAAGCATCAGATGGGTAGCTCCATCCTTTTCTCCTCAGTGTCCACTTGGATGAGTACCTCTGTGTCCAGCCACATGACACACACACTTCTTACCTCTCCTGTGTAGATCTTTGTTTGACAGGACATATGATGAAGATGAAAGAGGATAGACTAAGGTGTAATCTAAGGGAATACTTCTTTACAGAAAGGGACATGGATGTATGGAATGGCTTCCTGGTGGAGGAGGTGGAGATGAAAACTGTATTTGAATTCAAGAAAGTCTGGGACAAGCACATAGAATCTCTAAGGGGTAGTAGATGGTATGGTTGTGCAGACTCAAGAAGCCATAAGATTTTTGTCTGCTGACAGTTTCTCTGTTCCTATAAGACAGACCCAGAATGAGAGATGTATACTCTGAGTAAGGACACGTTCCACTCTATTGCTGGATCCAGCAAGAACAGCTACTTACAGCGAAAGCATCACCACAGGGGTTTTATTGTGTGGCACTCTGCTTACTAAAATGGACACTAGAAAAAGGATGTAGGCTTCCTCCTACTCTAGCTCCAGATCACTTCTGATGGCAAGCAAGAAGCAGGACAAGAGGCTGTTCCTAGAGAATGACATGGGGATAAAATTTGTCCTTGTTCCCGCCCCATCCTCGTGGGTTCTGTCTCAGTCCCCACCCCGTTCCCGCAGGCCCTGTCTCCATCCCCGTCCCATCCTCGTAGGTCCTGTCCCCATCCCCACCCTGTCCCCTTGGGTTCTGTTCTCATCTACAGAAGGTTCGAACACTTATGATTTTATATTTAATTTTTTTATTAAAGTATAAAAAGGAATAATATGCTGTGCAACTGTTGTGTATAAATTTTAAATAGAAAACAATAAAAACAATGAGCAACTATAATAAACCCTCCCACCACCACCACCCTCTAACCCTTCCAACCCCAACAATAGCTGACTTCTACTACCCCAAGGAATCCTAATCCACCCTTTTAAAAAGTCCAGGGGTACAAAATACAACCCGTTCTGTATGCCCTAGAGGGGAGAAATATGCCCTATAAAGCACTGTTATGATTTTTTAATCTGTGGATAAATAAGAAGTCATCAACAATCTCAGGATTTAATCTAGCTCTCCTGTCTTCCACAGTCCTTCCTGCAATAGAAGATGTCTTCTTAGAAGATGCGCTGGTAGCAGGATGTACAGGATCCCCCATGCAAATTATGCTAATTGTGGCCAGCATGTTTACTTGTTTTTCCAAAAAAATAAAAATATTGTCGGCTGCATCATTCAAACATAAATAACAGTCCAGTTCATTAACAGGCTTGAAAGTAGAAAGTGACATGGGGACAAAGTTTGTCCCCGTCCTCACGGGCTCTGTCCCCATCCCCATCCAAGCGGTTTCCACAGATCCCCATCCCCATGTCATTCTCTAGCTGTTACCTCTTTCTTTCATCAGCACTAAACTTCTTAAGAGAAACAGTGACTGACCCTTTCCTTCTCTTATTCCAAACTTTTGCCTGGCTGTTTCTGAAAAAGAAGTCAGAATATAAATCACTGAATTACATTAAATTAAACTCTTCTGACTAGAATGTTTCTGGGGATTCACTGATCTACACCTGGACTATACCATCGAGCAATGGTTCAGTTCATTCTACTCTGACAATCTCAATATGTCCTCCACTAGGAGAAGTATACCAGCTGATATTATAAAGGGTTTATCCAGTTAGCAAGAGTCATGAACCGAATAAGTCATGGTGAGTCCAATATATAGTAGCACTATCTAGATAATGCTTGAGTAGTCCATGGGTGGTACTGGGGAGCAGCTGGCAATTATCCAGATAGCAGTGATTTTGAGCACCTCTTTCCAGATAATTTAGGACAGAAAAAGACCGCCCTAAGTGTATGAAAATTGGCTATCTGGACAGTGGCTGAATATCATCGCTATTCAGATAGCCACAGCCTTGACCACAGACTCCAGATTTTCAGTGGCAGCCACTATCAGGATGCGGCTATTGAATATCCAGAAATACGTTTACCCACATCAGATTCTTTAGTAAAAGAGTTCAAAAGCCCATATGCATGTGCTATCTTTTTCAAAGCCTACTTGTCAAAATCACTCCCAAGGTAGAACTAATATATGTTTAAATCTGTCAGGTCTCAACAGATAAATAAAATGCATGTGTATATTTTATGGAATCAGTTTTTGGTTGTTTTCTTCCTAGGGGTATAATGAGGTTTGGGGTTATGGGGTGTTTCTGAGTGTGGTCCAGGTGGTAGGGCCACCGAGAGACTGAGCCGGGCCTGGGGCAGGGCCACCGCCCCCCAGCACGGTCGTCACTGCTGCCACCCCTCAGGATCGCTGCTGCTGCTGCTCCCCCCCCCCCCCCAGATCACTGCTACAACTGCAATGCAAGTAAGTACCTTCAATGCAAGTACCTTGGCTGGCAGAGATCCCAAGGCCCGGCCAGCAGAAGAGGTCTTCCTCCAGTGCTGCTCTTCACTGTGCCCATTGCCTGCCCCTGAGGCTTCTTTACCTCTCAGCGCATTCTCGGATTCAAAACCGAGCATGTGTGGCATGAGGGGAGAAGGAGTCGCTTGGCAAGCAATGGGCAGAATGAAGATCAGTACTGGAGGAAGACTTCCACTATCTGCTCCTCTGGGTCCTCCCCATATTCCAATGGGGGACCCGGTGCTGGAGTTTTCTCTCTCCTGCTCCTGTCGGGATGCGATCACCTGGGTCCCGTCAGAAGCAGGAGAGAGAGAGACCCCAGCGCCAGGCCCCCCTTGGAGGCCCGGGTCCGGGGAATTTTGCCCCCCCCCCCCCCCCTCTCGGCGACCCTGCTGGGTATTTGTAGTTCCTAATTTACTCATTGAAATCAATGGTGCTGGTCCTATCAGATTAGGATTGTCAGAAATCCAAAACTGTCCTAAAATCTTTCTCCTGGGACTTAATAACTTGAAAACAATAGTAATACACCTTTTATTGGAAAAAAAAAAAAAACAGAACAAAGCCAGATTGCTATAAATTGCTACACAGACATTGCACTAGCAGAATTGCTCACCTCAGTCACACATACAGAAAATAGACAAACCTTCACCTAATGCAAAATAGCAGCCCACACACTAGAAACAGAAAAACCTAAAAATGTAAACCCTGAGAAACCTATGAGAAGTGCAACATTTTGAAAGGAGAAATAGAAGCGCATTTCTTCATCTACTGAGCAAAATACAATAATATAAAGAAATGAACATTCTCAAAGCTGACATATTCCAATCTCTAAAAAATGACACTAAAATACTTTCTTTTCTATCTTTGTTGTCTGAGCATTTTTTTTTTAAATTGGGTTGGTCCTGGTCTCTTTTAGTCTTCTCACAAGTTCTCTTACATGCTTTCCTTTCTATTTTCAGTTTCCTCCATTTCTCCTGTCTTTCCAATATGATACTGTTTTTCCCTTACTCCATTTTTCTCTTCTTTGCCTCTCTGTTCACTCATAAATCAATTTAAGCTCTCATTATCCCCTTGCTAACCCTTCAGTTTTCAGTCTCCTTCTTTTCACTTCTCACCAATCAACTTTTACTCCCCCAATCTTACCCCCTTCTGCCCTCCATTTCCCAGCTCTCACTTTTTCTCTAACCTCCCACTCAGCTCCTCTCCAGTCCTCATCTATGTTCCTTTGCCTCTCATCCTCTAGCTCCTTCACTATCACTCATACTATTCCTAGCCTTCAGTCTTCTTCTTCAGTATCTTACCCTCTACTTGGCCTATGTCACCACCTCTCCAGCTCCATTCCCACTCTCATCCCTTTCAGATATCCATCCATTTCCTCTCTCACCACTTCATAGCACTCCTTCCCTTAAAACTGCTTCTCGCCCTTTCTTCATTCCTCTGTCACCCACATCACTTCTCAAACACTCCCTACTTTCAGACCCCTTTCTTTTACCATCTTACATCCTAACTCATACCTCCAATCCATCTAATACACCCACATTCATATCCACCTAATTCCCAAACCTCTACTGTCTTCCCAAATCCCTGCTCAGTTTCTGTCCCCGCTCTTTCCTTCCCCATCACTCTATCTTGGTGTCTCTACTCTTTCTCCCTTGCCCCAAACAGAGTCTCAGGTTTCCTGATCATTCATCCCCAATCCCAGAATTCTCTCTCTCTCTCTCTCTCTCTCTCTCTCTCTCTCTCTCTCTCTCTCTCTTTCTCTCTCTCTCTCTCTCTCTCTCTCCCCAATTCCTTGCTCTCCCCCAGTTCTGAGCCTACAATTTCTAATTCTCTATCTTCCTCTGGTCTCCCATTCACTTCAACCAGTCTCTGAGTTCCTGCTCTCCAAAGCCCTCACTCTCTCTGAAATCCTTATTCTGCGCCTCTCCCCCCACACATACCGCTATCAACTTCTCACCTGTTTGCTGCTCCTTCCTCAGAATAGCATCTCTAACTTGTCTTGCTTTTGCCCCTCCCTCTAATTTGAATACTTCCTCCCTCACTCCTTCTACCTGTAGCCATTGCAAAGGAAACATCCTCTTTTAAAACTGTATAGTGTTCTGTATCTATGGCTCCTTGTATGACTTAATCAACAGCTGTTTAAATTATGTATTCAAACAGTTCATGTTTGAACCATGCAGGGTTCCGGACTTAAAGAGTATAATATAGTTTAAATAGCAGATGTTTCCATCATGTCAGCAGCAGGAGAGAGAAGAGATGAAGGAAATGCTTACATGGGTGGCAAGGTGGAATAGTCAGATGGGTTAGATGTGCTAAGACAAGCTAGTGGTGATAAAAAGAGGGAAGTCATTTTAGGGGAGGGGCAGATATCACCCTTTGCCGTATTATAGCTATGCCATTCCAAGGGGGTGGGGCTCCAGATCAAAGCTGAGCCATGTGTAAAAACAATCTGGCATATGCATAGAGCCAACCATGTCAAATCTTGGGCAAGTAAATTCAGTCTGTCAGTTTCCAAAATAAAGAAGCCCAGTGTTAGTAATCAAAATACCCAAAACATGATCTTGACATCTCAAAAAAGATATAGTGGAAATAGAAAAGGTACAGAGAAGGGCAACGAAAATGATAAAGGGGATGGGATGACTTCCCAATGAGGAAAGGCCGGAGCATCTAGGGCTTTTCAGCTTGGAGAAGAGACGGCTGAGGAGAGATATGATAGAGGTCTATAAAATAATGAGTGGAGTGGAACGAGTAGAAGTGAAATCCAAGGGAGGCGTATGTGTTAGGTGGGGAGAGCCTGATAGACACGGACGGGGAGAGGGATCTTGGGGTGATAGTATCTGAGGACCTAAAGGCGATGAAACAGTGCGACAAGGCGGTGGCCGTAGCGAGAAGGTTGCTAGGCTGTATAGAGAGAGGTGTGACCAGCAGAAAACAGGAGGTTTTAATGCCCCTGTATAAGACGTTGGTGAGGCCCCACCTGGAGTATTGTGTTCAGTTTTGGAGGCCGTACCTTGCGAAGGATGTTAAAAAAATGGAAGCAGTACAAAGAAAAGCTACGAGGATGGTATGGGAGTTGTGTTCCAAGACGTATGAAGAGAGACTTGCTGACCTGAACATGTATACTCTGGAGGAAAGGAGGAACAGGGGTGATATGATACAGACGTTCAAATATTTGAAAGGTATTAATCCGCAAACAAATCTTTTCCGGAGAGGGGAAGGCGGTAGAACGAGAGGACATGAAATGAGATTGAAGGGGGGCAGACTCAGGAAAGATGTCAGGAAGTATTTCTTCACGGAGAGGGTGGTGAACGCTTGGAATGCCCTCCTGCGGGAGGTGGTGGAGATTTAAAACGGTAACGGAATTCAAGCATGCGTGGCATAGGCATAAAGGAATCCTGTGCAGAAGGAATGGATCCACAGAAGCTTAGCTGAAATTGGGTGGCGGGGGGAAGAGGGGTTGGGGTTGAGAGGCTAGGATGGGGGAGGGCAGACTTATACGGGGTCTGTGCCGGAGCCGGTGATGGGAGGCGGGACTGGTGGTTGGGAGGCGGGAAATACTGCTGCACAGACTTATACGGTCTGTGCCCTGAAAAAGACAGGTACAAATCAAGGTAAGGTATACACATGAGTTTATCGTGGGCAGACTAGATGGACTGTGCAGGTCGTTTTCTGCCGTCATCTACTATGTTACTATGTTACATACAGGCTCATTTTCAAAGCACTTAGCCTCCCAAAGTTCCATAGAAACCTATGGAACTTAGCCTCCCAAAGTGCTTTGAAAATATGCCTCTATGTTTACTCTTTCTAAAAATACTAGGACTAGGGGGCATGTGATGAAGCTACAAAGTAGTAAATTTAATACAAATCTGAGAAAATGTTTCTTCACTCAACTTGTAACTAAACTTTGGAATTCGTTGCCAGAGAATGTGGTAAAGGCTGTTAGCTTAGTGCGGTTTAAAAAGGGTCTGGACGGCTTCCTAAAGGAAAAGTCCATAGACCATTATTAAAATGACTTGGGGAAAATCCACTGCTTATTTCTGGAATAAGCAGCATAAAATGTATTGAGCTGTTTTGGGATCTTGTCAGGTATTTGTGACCTAGATTGGCCACTGTTGGAAACAGGATGCTGAGCTTGATGGCCCTTTGGTGTGTCCCAGTGTGGCAATACTTATGTACTTATATATTGCATGATAAACCATAAATGACAATCTTGCATATTTGACCAATCTGGTCATTTAAATGTTGGATAGTGGATTGCCATAAAACCATGATATCAAGACACATGGAGGAACGAGGAGGTTCGAGAGAGAGGGAGACTGGGTAGAGAAAGGAAGGAGTCTTTTCCCCTGGGGGATTGGCGAAAAAAGACTACAATTCCCAGCAGCCCCTGAGTAGGTCTCATAGTAGAAACAGGGACTTCAATCCCCAACAGCCCCCAGAGGAGGCCAGGAGAAGGGCAAGAGAAGGGAGTTGGAAAAACCTGTCCCAGAGAGCCAGGATGTGGGAAGGAGTTCTGAACCGGCCCAATCAAGCAAATGGAGAGTAGCTGAGCAATGGGTGTGGGGAGGAACTTATGGGCTGGCAAGGGGAAGAAAAGGGGGAGGAACTAGAGGAAGAGGACCTGATGGAGATTGCTGCTCTGACTAAACTGGAAGGAGAGGAGGTGAAACAGGAGAGGGTTGCTCGGGAGGAGAGCCTGGTAGAAGAAGGGGAAAAGGTGACTATCCCACAAGGGGAGCTGAGAGAACAGGTTTACCACAGAAGGGTTATGTGTGGTGGTCAGGGTATAATGCTGACCTGGTTGGGGAGGGACCCTTGCCATTCTCCCTAGGTTGATTTCTTTTGAAAGGGAAAGAGGAGGAGTGGTGGTGGTTTTGGGCATAACTGCTATACATGAACTGCTGGGAGTTTAAACCTTTGCTGAACTGCTGTGTTTGGGGAATTGTTTTGCATAACTGCTGGGGAGTTTGGACCCTTTTTGATCTACCATGTTTGGAGAATTACTTTGTATAACTGCTATACATGAACTGCTGGGAGTCTGAACCCTTTCTGAACTGCTGTGTTTGGGGAATTGTTTTGTCTAACTGCTGACATGAACTGCTGGGGAGGGTTTGAACCCTTTCTTCAGCTACTGTGTTTGGATAATTATTTTGCATACCTGATAAACATGAACTGCTGGGAGTTTGAGCCCTTTTTGAGCTACTTTGTTTGAAGAATTGCTTTGCATAACTACTTTATATGAACTGCTGAGATTTTGGAACCTTTTGGTTGTTTTTTTTTGTTTGTTTTGAATACTATGCTGTTGAACTGCTATGCTTCTTGAGAAATGCTGTGGTGGGAACTACCTTTGGAGGAGCAGTTGACCCAAAGGGATTACAATAAAGTATAATGATCTGACCTTGTGGATTGCCGTGTGCTCTTTAGCAGTGGGTTACAGCACACAGCTCAGCTAAAGGGCCGAGGGACTCAAGAGTCTCCCGGTGGTGGAGACCTTACAATACCTCTTCCACTTGTGCAATCACCCACTGGTCTTCAAAATGCCCAACATACTGGCTGGCTAAGTCTGGAGTCATAATGGCCCTCAGGGCAGTGCCACAAATCTACTGATAATACTGTTAATCAAACACAGTCATTTCTAGTCAATGGTAGTTCTTCAACCTGCTAATAAAATCTGTTAGTATCTGTTATCCTTTCCTATAATATTTTTTTGTCTCATGCATTACACCAGTGGTCTCTAATTGTTCTCAAACCTCGTACTAATATTATTGGCTTTTGCCTCACCTAGAATGTAAACCGCACTGAACCTTGGAAAGGGAATATTAGCAGTATACAAGAATTTATTTGATTTGATAAGGGCTTTCCCTGCAATCCAAAATGTTTTCATAACTCACAAAGGACCTTTCAGAGAAATATTCATATACAGATCAATATTCAGATGCCCTTAGCCTTCACCAGCAGCATTTATCTGGTACTAGGTGAGCCTGCAAATAGGTGGGAAAATGTGGGGTACAAATGCAACAAATAATGCCAGGGTGGTGCCCAGATAGTGCCAGGGGCAGTGCATGCACAGAGCATGGGCAAAGCTGACAGGTATCCAATTAACAGAGATAATCAGAAAATAACATGTATAAATTACATTGTCAACTATCTCCATTTTATTTGAATGGAAAGAGTACCCACACACAAAGAGCAAATGCAAACATCAGTGGGTAAACTGTACCCATAGCGAGTTTTAAAGAGAAAAACATGAGTATACTTTGTCTTTGAGAATCAATGGAAATCCCACAGTTAAAATGTACCCATGGACTGAAAACTGCCCCACAATTCATAACCGAAGGGAGCTGCCACTAGTCAATTAAACTGTATAACTGACCTTGGCTTATTTGCAGCCTATTTTAAAAAGACACATAGAGGGTATTTTATAAAGGTGCACTAGCGTTTTTAGCACGCGCTAATAATTTGCGCATGCTAAACACTAGAAATGCCCATAGGAATATATGGGCGTCTCTAGCATTTAGCACATGCTTATTTTTAGTGCATGTTAAAAATGTTAGCGCGCCTTTGTAAAAGGGCCCCAAAGGTGCCTAATGGGCTCATTTTCGAAAGAGAAGGATGCCCATCTTTCGACACAAATTGGGAGATGGGCGTCCTTTTCCCAGGGTCACCCAAATCGGCATAATCGAAAGCCAATTTTGGACGCCCTCAACTGCTTTCCATCACGGTGATGACCAAAGTTCCCGGGGGCGTGTCGGAAGCATAGCGAAGGCGGGAATGGGGCATGCTTAACACATGGGCGTCCTCGGCCGATAATGGAAAAAAGAAGGGTGTCCCTGATGAGCACTTGGCCGACTTTACTTGGTCCATTTTTTCTTGCGACCAAGCCTCAAAAAGGTGCCCAAACTGACCAGATGACCTCCCCTTACTCCCCCAGTGGTCACTAACCCCCTCCCACCCTAAAAATGTGTTTTAAATATTTTTTGCCGGCCTCAAATGTCATACTCAGCTCCCTGACAGCAGTATGCAGGTTCCTGGAGCAGTTTTAGTGGGTGCAGTGCACTTCAGGCAGGCGGACCCAGGCCCATCCCCCCCTACCTGTTACACTTGTGGTGGTAAATGTGAGCCCTTCAAAACCCACTGTACCCACATGTAGGTGCCCCCCTTCACTCCTTAGGGCTATGGTATTGGTGTACAGTTGTGGGTAGTGGGTTTTGCGGGGCTCAGCACCCAAGGTAAGGGAGCTACCGTGTTTCCCCGAAAATAAGACACTGTCTTATATTAATTTTTGGCCCCAAAAATGCGCTAGGTCTTATTTTCAGGGGCTGTCTTATTTTTCGGGGAAACATCGGGGTTGGATCGGGGTTGGCCCGCCCACCCTCCGTCGCTCCCGGAAACTAACCTTAAATGCCTCCTTTCACCTTCGCAGCAAGCAGCAGCAGGGCAGGCCACTCCTTCCTTCCGTGTCCCGCCCTCGCCTGACGTAACGTCCGCAAGGACGGGGCACGGAAGGAAGGAGAGGTCTGCCCTGCTGCTGCTTGCTGCGAAGGTGAAGGAGGCGTTTAAGGTTAGTTCCGGGAGCGACGGAGGGTGGTTGGAGGGGGGCCCTGCGACCAAGGGTGGGGAGGGGGCGGCCCGGGGGTGGCCTTGTCCGGCTCTCGGCGGCCCTGCTTTCAAACAAAAATTTGCTAGGTCTTACTTTCGGGGGAGGCCTTATATCTACCAATTCAGGAAAACCTCTACTAGGTCTTATTTTCGGGGGATGTCTTACTTTCGGGAAACAGGGTATGCACCTGTGAGCAACTTATGAAGTCCACTGCAATGCCCCCTCGGGTGCCCGGTTGGTGTCCTGGCATGTGAGGGGGACCAGTGCACTACGAATGCTGGCTCCTCCCATGACCAAAGGGCTTGGATTTGGTTGTTTCTGAGAGGGTATCCTCGGTTTCCATTATCGCCGAAAATCGGGGACGATCATCTCTAAAGTCGACCTAAATGCTGAGATTTGGGTGTCCCCAACCGTATTATCGAAACGAAAGATGGCCGCCCATCTTGTTTTGATAATACGGGTTTCCCCGCCCCTTCACCAGGACATCCTGCGAGGACGTCCTCAGGAAAACTTGGGCGCCTTGTTCGATTATGCCCCTCATTCTGTCATTATAAAATACTAGCACAAATTCGACAGATAACAGGGTGAAATGCATCCAAGTACATTTATGCCTGTTTGGCAGCAGGTGTCAATGTATGCATGCATGATACAAGTGGATTGGATTTATTGATATACCGCTACATACTATGGTGTCTAAGTGGTTTACAATAAAATTGTAAACATACATCATACAAGTCATATAAATTATACAAAGAAACTACATCAACTGAAAATATTCAAGAGTTAGTTAAAAATATTGTTGAAACAATAAAGTCTTCAAAGCTTTTCAAAAGCCATAATAAGGAAGATCAGAAAAACAAGGCAATCATGAGTTCCATAGAGATGGTCCAATATATGAAAAAGCTCACTTCTGAGTTGACGTCAACCTGCGTCCATGCCGGGTAGTTTAAGAAGTCTTTTCTGTGAAGAATGCAACTCATGAAAAGAATACTTAGTTTTTTGGATAGGTATTCAAGACGTCTAAAATTCAGAGCTTTAAAAACAAGGCAAAGCTTCTTAAATTTCATTCATTTTGTAACTGGTACCCAGGGAAATTCATACAGAGTGGTCATGCACATTCTATAAAGTACATGTGCATATGACACCTTTGCCCACATTCCAGCCAAACTCTACCCCAGAACACACCTACACCAAATGCACAAAGAAGAACATACAATCTTGCTATTGCACATACTTTATCCACACATAGATTGACAGGTACATGAAAATGACTATAAAATATCCCCAGTGCACCTGAATTTCTTGAATGGGTAAAAATAAAGAATTCAAAATTCTTAGTGAAAGAATAGGATTCAGCTTGCATAAAGCAAACTAACCTTTGGGCCCTCTAACAAGTCTGGTGCACACATATTTGCAAACGTCTGACTAGGTCTTTGGGAATATACTCCAAACCAGGAAAAAAAAAGAAGATGCTGTTGTGTTGTGGTTATTAAAGCTAAAATAAGCTGCAGGTACATGTTAATACTCTGGAGCTGTAGCCTAAATAGCCTGAAGACATCACAGTATCTCTTGCTGGTACTTAGCACATGAATATTTTATTATCTATATGCTTCTTATATCATCAGACTGTACGTCAACAAAAAAGTATGGCCACAAAATTCAATCCTGCTGAGTCCTCTGGGGGTTACTTCTAGCTTATTAGACATATTACAATCATTCAGGTGTTTCTTGCAGTCCTGCAAGCAGCACTTCAATAAATGAACAACATGTAAAATATCCTGACAGAGCTGTATATATTGGTCCCCTTCCAAGTGAATCCAGAGCTACCAAGTTTCCCAGTTCCAAGAAGGAGCTTTTAAGCTAGTCCTGGCTTTCTAACAACCCTCTCATTGGTGCATTATGGGATCTATAGCATGGATTTCAATGGGTAGAATCAAGGACTACAAATTCCACAATGCTTTGGGTGGATCTAGATGCACCAGACAGGGTTGATCCGGTCCTGGGATTACCCTGTTGCATGCAGGGACTTACAGTCTTACTTTTCTTAGGAAGTGCTATGAGAAAATCAGAACCACAAGCCCCTGC
Source organism: Microcaecilia unicolor (assembly GCF_901765095.1). Taxonomy (NCBI): domain Eukaryota; kingdom Metazoa; phylum Chordata; class Amphibia; order Gymnophiona; family Siphonopidae; genus Microcaecilia; species Microcaecilia unicolor. The sequence continues at coordinate 4,358 of NW_021963692.1, read as the reverse complement.
ATGCAATGGGACAAACCCAGGACTGGATCAACTCTGGTGAATCTGGATCCAGTTAGCAATTCTACTGCAGCATAATGGTATTAAATGTTAATTGTTACTGGAATTGAATGAGCCATCTTATCTTTTACAAAATTCGATCCTTGCTGCTCTTCCCTAGATGTTTATAATGAAAGAACAATAGCCAAGAGGGAGTGCTTTTTTTCTATAGCTTCTAACAGGAAGACAGGAAATGAGTAAGAAAACCTGAAAATAGCCTAAGGATATTTGATCTATTGTTGAAATATTTGCAAAGGCTCAGAATGCAGAAACAGGAATATGTCAAAGAGAACAGACAAGTAATGCCAGCATGTTACTCCTATATGATTCACGCAAGTCCCTGTGTGATGCAGGGCTCTGAGGAAGGGAGGAGAGGGCAAAGAGGGCCTTCAGCTTTCCTGCAGCTATGCATCTTGAATGTAGGTAGGCGATGAATTGCATTTGTTTATGCAAGGGTTATGGTATCAATAGCCTCCCATTCAGCACCAGCAGCAGAATACCTCTAACACCACAGTATTATGGCAGTCTTTTTTAAAAGAGAATGAAGGCCTAAAAAAGAACCATTAGAATAGTCCTCCAAGCAATTTGCTCTTCAACTGCCTTTCCACCAAACAGGCCAAGAAGACAGGGCCTGACAGTCAGCCTGCAGCAGGAATTGGCTGGTAAACCGCTTCCAACCATTGGCTGAACGAACGCCAGATATTTGCTCCTGGGGCATGAGCAGATATCAGCATTGAATATCTGGATATGTCTGCTGACCTGGAAGGTAACCAGGCACCAGCCAATATCAGACCAATGCCTGGTTAACTCAGTGCGTAAAGTTAGGACAGCTGTTTTGCTGTCCAAATTTTAAGTGGTTACTTAAGTTAGTGGACTGAAAATCACCACTAACCAGCTTGATGCTCTGTACTAACTCCACCCCAGCCCACCCCTAACCTATCCTGTTAGTGGACATATTTAATGGCATTAACCAGTTAAGTGCCGCTGAATATTGGTTGCCAGCTCATTCAGTGTAGTTTAACTAGGTAGGAATCTTTCCTGCCCAGTTAAACCCTTGTGAATATCAACCCCATATTATGTAGATACTGCAGAGCTGCCAAATTACCTGATTCCAGGAGGGAGACTTTTTGGCCAGTCCTGATTTTAAATTTACATCCCAAAGAAGTGTGGAATTTGAATTATCTGATTCAATAATTGAAATCAATACTGCAAGTCCCATAGTGCATCAGAAATCACTATGTCAGAAATCCAGGAGTGGCCTAAAAATCTCTATCCTGAAACTGGGTAACTGGAATCAGTGGCGTAACCAGACAGCCAATTTTGGGTGGGCCTGAACCAAGTGGGCGGGACCCAACAATCCCCACCCCCCCCCCCCACCCCCCCCCCCCCCCCCCACCCCCCCCCCCCCCCCACCCCCCCCCCCCACCCCCCCCCCCCCCCCACCCCCCCCCCCCCCCCCCCCCCCCCCCCACCCCCCCCCCCCACCCCCCCCCCAGTATTTCCCAACTCAAAAGATAAATACTTTAGCTGATGAAGATCCCCAAGCTCTGTCACCTGAAAACTTCCACCAAAGATGGCCAGAATTTACTTTTATCAAGCTTGGTGGAAGCAACAACTCCTTGAGCCACGATAGCAGCACCCCATGCATGCTTAGTTGTCAGTGGCTCAAGGATGCTGCCCCCATCTGCCAAGCTCAGCAGAAGGGATTTCTGGCCACCTTCAGTGGAGGTCCTCAGCTAGCAGGGCTTGGGGATCCCCACCAGCTACAGCAAGGGTCAGGGCTGCTGTTAGCCATGCTGGGGCCCAGGGCAGAAAATAAAGAAACCCTCTCCTCTTTAATCTCCCCATCTGCCATTACAGTCTCACACTGACAGACTATCACCAAATACAGAACAAGGGATTACAAATTAGAAATAAAAATATGTAGACAAAAATTGAACTGAGAACCTCAACATTTAGTGCAACACTGGAGAAATAAAAACAAAAATGCATTTCCTTTTCTACTGAACACAATAAAACTGAACATATTCCATTTAAAACATTCAAAATAAAATTATTTTTCTACCTTTTGTTGTCTGGACATTTATTTTTCTATCATGTTGGTTTCAGTTTCTCCTTCCCACTGTCCCCGTCGTCTCTGCTAATTCTTCAAGCAACTGTTGTCATTTGTCTTTTCTCTCCTCTCGTTCCATTTCCTCACTACAACTGCTTCTGAAATATTGATCATTCCATTTTAGCTCTTTCCTTTCTGTTTTTTTGGTTCTTTTCTGCCTCTGTCCACTCAATTTAACCCTCTTTCTAAACTTTTTCCTCCTTTTTACTTTTCAGATATCTATCAAATTTTCATCTCCTTTCACCCACTAGCTCACCCATATCCAAACTTACTCCTTCCCAGCCTTCTATTCCCTTCCACCTTCAATCTATGCACCATTACCATATTTCTACCACCTGTAATCACTATCCTCTCATTCATTCATTACCATCTCCCCTCTCTCTTTATCCTCTCTTCACTCTCTAGCCTGACATCTCCCCTTTTACCCCCTCCCCCCACCAGCATATGCCTGTCCCCTCCCTCCTAACCCATCCCTCCATTGTTCTGCATTTTTCTCTCTTACCCATTGTCCAGCATATCTCCCTTCTGCCCGGATCCAATATGTCCCTCTTCCCCCTCTCTTGTGCAGCATCTCTCCTTCCCTTTGCTGCCACCTCTCTGTCCAACATCTCTCCCATATTGTCCACTATCTCTTTCTTTCTCTCTCTCTCCTCTCCCCTCCAGCCATGTTCAATAGTTCCCCTCTCATCTCTCTCTCACTCCCTTCCCATCCACTGTCATGTCCAACACTTTTTTCCTCTATCGTCTTTTGCCACTCCTCTGCAGCCTTTCCCTTCCTCTCCCCATATCAAACAATTCTCCCTCTCTTTTCCTCCTGCATCTCTCCCATCCCCATTTGTCAAACAATTATTTCTCCACCCCACCGTCTCACTCACTCACTCTTCTCCACCCCACCCCCTCTCACAGGGCAGGCCCAGGGCAAGGCACACTGATGCCCACCAACTAGTTTCTCCTCCTGGCCACTGCTGTAGTGTGGCGGCCTTGAGGAATTGCTGCAAGGCAGCTTTCATGCCCTTCCCTGCCTCTCTCTCCACCCCTGCGCCCACCGCGCCTGCCAACGGAAATACTTGTCCTCCCCACCAGCGCTGCCTCGGTCCCTGCACGCTACCCTGCCTCTGTCCCTGCCTGCATTATTTTCTTCGATCGTCGCGTCGCCGGCAGTGCTGCCATTCACTCAGGCAGCTCCGCTCCCCTCTGCCGCGTCCATCTGGCTCTTTCTGATGCACTTCCTGTTACATAGGGCCAGATGGATGCGGCAGAGGGGGAGCGGAGCTGCCTGAGTGAATGCAGCGCTGCTGGTGACGCGACGATCGAAGAAAAGAATGCAGGCAGGGACAGAGGCAGGGACCGAAGCAGCGCCAGCGGGGAGGACAAGCATTTTTGTTGCAGGTAAAGCTCTTGATGGCCAGAAAAGGCAGCGTGCAACATGCAAGGGATGTTGGGTGGGCCTGGAGGGAAAGTGGGTGGGCCTGGGCCCGTCCAGGCCCACCCGTGGCTACGCCCTGACTTGAATACTGTTGTTTTTCTCAATAATAATACTGGGCCTAAAGAATTAGAGAGGACTGGTGTCTTTCATGGGTGATGTGAAAAAACGACATTTCCCCGTGGTGTTGTTCCTACCCCTAGCAACTTATGAGAATCGCACATAGTCGACATGGCAAATTTTATTTCAGATGAGAAGAAAGACCCAGCAAGAACCATTAAGATCCTGTACATGATCTTCCCTCTGTTCCCACACAGCTTCAGAGGTAAAGGAGTGTACATTCTCTCCACCTCCTTCCTGCCACCACCCAAGTTGTTGCTGCTGCTTCTCTAGATGAGTAGCAGCAGTGGCAAAACAAGCTACAGCCACCGCAGGACCAAACTAGCTATACCCATGGCTCACAGTCCTGCCCAGTTGGATGTCACTTCCTGTTCCAGGGCACAGCTGGAAGCTGCATGAATAAAGAGTTCTGCTTGGCAGTGGCTGTATCTTGCTTGCCGCTGCTGCTAGTCTAGAGAAGCAGAAGTGGTAGTGGTGTGGAGGGGACAGAGAAGAGCAGACACTGAATTGGGGGGGGGGGGAGGGAAGGAGGGCAGAGGCTGGATGGAAGGGAGGAGAGAAGAAGGGCAGTGCCCTAGTTGGAAGTGGGAAGAGAAGGAGGGCAGGACTTTGGATGGAAGGAGAAAAAGGAGGAGGGCATGCATGGGAATGCTGGTGTCTGTGGCC
>NW_021963691.1:0-62705 GCF_901765095.1 Microcaecilia unicolor | reverse complement strand
AGGACGGAGGGAGCACCTCCGGACGGCGGTCTCTGCGAAAGGAATGCTGCTTGGGGGAGAAATTCCTCTTGAAGGAAGAGGGGGCAGAGGAACCCGACTTGCCGGGCGGTATGGAGGTATCGGGACGAGTACTAACCCGAGCCCTGACCTCTGGTAATTTCTTGCCCTTAGACGTGCCGAGATCGGTCACGATTTTGTCCAGCTCGACCCCAAAGAGCAGCTTGCCTTTAAAAGGCAATCTAGGCCAGGCGGGATTTAGAGGCGTGGTCAGCAGACCAATGTTTCAGCCAAAGCCACCGCCGCGCAGAGACTGTCTGAGCCATGCCTTTAGCTGAGGCTCTCCAGACATCATACAGCAAGTCTGCCAAATAGGCTAAGCCCGATTCCAGGGCCGGCCAATCAGCCCTCAAGGAATGATCCGAGGGGGAAGCCCGCTGCACCATAGTCCGGCACGCCCTGGCCACATAGGGAGCCGCAAACTGAGGCCTGCAAACTTAAAGCAGCTGCCTCCCAAGGACGACCTTAAGGCCGCCTCCAATCTTCTGTCTTGGGCGTCCTTTAGGGCCGTGCCACTTCCACCGGCAAACGCCGTTTTCTTAGTCACCGCAGTGATTAAAGAATCCACGGTAGGCCACAGATAGGCTCACGTTCACTCACAGCCAAAGGATAGAGGCGGGACATAGCCCTAGCCACTTTAAGGCTCGTTTTCCGGGACATCCCATTGAGCCGCAATTAAGGTGTGCATGGGCATCATGCACGTGGAAGGTTCTAGGCGGGCGCTTCGTCCCCAGGCATAATGGCAGAGCCAACAGGGGCTGAGGTAGAGACGTCCTCCGGAGAGGAAATCTTCAAAGTGTCCATGGCCTGTAACAACAGGTTGGGCAAATCCTCTGGGCTAAAAAGCCGCGCTGCAGAGGGTCATCCGCTCCATCCGAGCGGGGATCTATCTCCTCCAAGGAATCCGCAAAGGATCGTTGGGAGCCTCAGACACGCTGCCCTCATCTACATCGGAGGAGACAAAAGTCCTCCAAGGCCTGGAAATCAACCCGAGGGCGTTTACCTCTGGGAACCTCAACCTCTTTATCAGAAGAGGGAGCAGGGGCAGCGGTTTTGCATGAGGAAAGCTGATGCAGCAGCAAAACAAACTCGGGGGAGAACACCCCCCAGGACTGTGCACTTCCGGCAGCCTGGGCAACAGCCCTAGAAGCACTCTCAACCGGCGCTCGCAATAGCGGGGGAGGAGACATGCTGTGCATCCAAATGGCGTCCGGCGCGAAACTCCGTGAAGGAGCCGCGCGGGAAGAACGGCGCTTAACTTTAGCCGCTTTTGTGCCGCTCGCCCAAATTAAGGGCGTCATGGCATAATGTATCCAACCTCAAGGGCGGCCCCGAAGAAGCCGTCCGAGCCGCGTGGCCGGCCAAGATGGCGGAGGCGAGGAGCGGGGGATGGCGTTTATGGCGGGAAAAAAACCGCCACGCCGGGAGGAACGACCGGGACATTCATCGGTCACTAAACTATCACCCATCAAGGGCGAATCAGGTTGTAAAACCCCCGCATCCCCTCTAGAAGCGCTCCAGCGATCCGGGGAGCGACCCTTTGCGCCCTCACCCTCCGACGCCATTGCCACGAGGAGAAGAATCGGGGAACCCCCTGCCCGCTATAAAAAGGTAAAATTACCTGCTTGCCGCTCCGAGCTGTAACGACTGGTGTCCCAGTGAGTAGCTGCAATGAACGTTTAAAGAAACGTCGAATTAAACGCCTTTAAAGACGTTTAAAAATATTTTTTTTTTTTTTTTTTTTTTTAAACAGAGCCAGCGGAGGGGGGAGAAAAGGAGGGACCTGGCCACCACCAGGTTTGCACTTGCTCAAAAGAGCCCTCAACCCCAGGCCTCAACAAAACCTAAGGATTAGGCTTGGAGGCCTAAGCCAGAGCTGCTGCTGTGTGTGACCACCACCTGCTGAGATAGAGAACATACTGAGGAGTTTTCCGGCAGCACATGACCACATATAGGGAGGCAAAAGTTTGCTCTCTATCTCCACCTGCTGGTAGATGGACACAACCCACCAGTCTATGGATTGATCAGCTTGATGATATGGAATAAGTAAAATAAACTTTTAATGTTGAACACCTAATTCTCAAAGTGGACATATTCCAAACACTATAATGAAAATAAAATGATCTTTCTACCTTTGTTGTCTGGTGACTTTGTTTTTCTGATTGTGCTGGCCCAGTATCCGATTCTGCTGCTATCTGTCCTCTTAACTCCGTTTCCAGGGCTTCCTTTCCATTTATTGTTTACTTTCCGCCTTTGTTCTCATTTCTTGTCCTACATCCGTAAGTAAAAGCTGGGTCCTCCGCAAACTTGACTGTCCAGTGGATCCAGCTTTTGCCTATTTTCTTCATCATGTGCAGTTTTCTACTCGCTCCTTTCCGTCAACTCATCTCTTCTTCACTCCTCCCTCCCCCTCCATGTCCAGCAACCCTCCTCTCCCCTCCCCTACATCCACCCATGTCCAGCAACTCTCCTCCACCCTTGTTCCCTCTTCATCCCTTCATCCACCATGTGCAGCAACCCTCCTCTCCCCTCCATTCACCCTATGTCCAGCCAACCCTCCTCTCCCCTGCCCTCTCCTCTCCCTGTCATCCACCATGTGCAGCACCCTCCTCTCCCCTCCACTCTACCCACCCCATGTCCAGCAACCCTCCTCTCCTCTCCCCTTCATCCACCATGTCCCGCAACCCTCCTCTCCCCTGCCTCTCCTCTCCCCTTCATCCACCATGTGCAGCAACCCTCCTCCCCCCTTCCCTCCATCCACCCATGTCCAGCAACCCTCCTCTCCCCTGCCCTCTCCTCTCCCCTTCTTCCACCATGTGCAGCAACCATCCTCTCCCCTCCATTCACCCATGTCCAGCAACCCTCCTCTCCCCTGCCCTTTCCTCTCCCCTTCATCCACCATGTGCAGCAACCCTCCTCTCCCCTCCCCTCTACCCACCCATGTCCAGCAACCCTCCTCTCCTCTCCCCTGCCCTCTCCTCTCCCCTTCATCCACCATGTCCCGCAACCTCCTCTCCCCTGCCCTCTCCTCTCCCCTTCATCCACCATGTGCAGCAACCCTCCTCTCCCCTTCCCTCCATCCACCCATGTCCAGCAACCCTCCTCTCCCCTGCCCTCTCCTCTCCCCTTCTTCCACCATGTGCAGCAACCCTCCTCTTCTCTCCCGTCTGCCCTCGTTTCCTTCTTGCCCCCCCCCCCGCCGTACCTTTAAATATTATATTTTTGCTGGAGTTGCGGGCAGCGCCAGCATTGAAGGCATCAGCAGGCTCATCGCGGTTCCAGCAGCCTTCCCTCGCAAGTCGGATGATGGCTCCGCCCTCGTAGAAACAGGAAATATGTCAGAAGAGGGCGGAGCCATCATCCGACTTGCGAGGGAAGGCTGCTGGAACCGCGATGAGCCTGCTGATGCCTTCAATGCAGGCGCTGCCCGCGACTCCAGCAAAAATATAATATTTAAAGGTACGGGGGGCGGCTTAGCCTCCCCAAGCCTCTTATACGGGGCGCCTATGGCCAAGCTGTAAGACCAAAGGGGCACGGTCTTCCATAAGCACCAGACCTTGCTTCAGTAGGCCATGCACCTATAGAAGACAGAGAGGATTCCCGTCCAGCAGTTGAATCAGGTCCACATACCACAGCCTCTGTGGCCAATCCAGGGCTACGAGAATTATTTGACCCTGGTGAAATGTGATCTTTTTCAACATGTGGCGTACCATGGGCCAAGAAGGGAAGACATACAGTAGATGCATCTCTGATCAGAGCTGCTGTGATCCTTTTCAACATGTGGCCTACCATGGGCCAAGAAGGGAAGACATACAGTAGATAAGTCTCTGACCAGAGCTGCAGTATTGCACTGATCCTCATCAAGCCCAGTTTTTTCAACGGCTGAAAAACATGAGAACTTTGGCATTCCTTTTCATCACCATCAAGTCCAGAAGCGGAGAACCCCATTGGTCTGCTATCAGCTGAAAACCCTGGCTGGTTAGTTCCCATTCTCCTGGGTCCAAGGAGTGCCTACTGATAAAGTTCACCTCCACATTCAAGGGCCCAGTGACAAGCACAGAATATTTTTCTTCACCTAACTCATGAGGGAGGCCACCTCCACTGCCATCAGATGGCTTCAGGTCCCATCTTTCTTGTTGATATAAGCCACCGCCGTCGCACTGTCAGAGAAAACTTGGACTGCAAAAGGGGTGTGAAGGTGCATAAGGCATTCCGCACTGCGCTGAGCTCCAAGCGATTTATCACAGACTCCTTTTCTGTTCAGGTGTCCTGTGCCAGATGGAACTTGTAATGAGCTCCCCAACCCGACTTGCTGGTGTCTGTTGTCACCACCTCCCACTGTGGAGCTCAGACAGTCAAATTCCTGGGAGACAACCACCACTGCATACTCCGTCTGCAATCAGAGTCCAAGGAAGTTGAAGGTTGCAGAGACCAGTGGTTAAGAGATTTCTGTAATGGCTGCATATAAGCCCTTGCCCATGGCACCACTTCCATTGCTGCTGTCACTGACCCCCAGAACCTGGTTGAAGTCTCAGACCCTGGGCCTGCTTTGACTGAAGAGAAGATGAATCTGTGGAACCAGCTTCGATCTTCTGTGCACTGTGAGGAAAATGCTCTCCCGTGCCATGTCAAATAGAACACCCCAATACTCCAGCATCTGAGTCTGCTCTTCTCAAAACTGATCACCCAAGCCCAACTGTAGAAGATAGACAACTTGTGTCTGTCGCTGCCTGCTGTCCAATTAGGACAATGCAAAAATAAGCCAATCATCGAGATACAGGTGAACTCTTGACACCCTGGTACTGAAGGAAGGCTGCCTTCACCATTATAGAGCCATAGTGAGATCAAAGGGCAAAGTCCTGAACTGGAAGTGACAGCCCAGCACCACAAAACGTAGAAACCTCTGATGCAGCAGCCATATGGGTATATGCAAGTACGCCTCTGACCCCTGTTTGAACTGAGGCTATGACTGCTTTTAGTGTCTCCATGCGAAAGCGGGTCACTTGGAGATTCTATGACCTGACAAAGGTGCCTTTCTTCTTTGGGACTATGAAGCAGACACAGTATCTGCCTTGTCCCCGTTCAGCCTGGGGAACTGGAACTGTAGCATGGAAGGCCAGCAAGGAACCTACAGTGGCCTGAATCTTGACTGCCTTAATTCCTTTTCAACAAGGGGAGTGCAAGTAGAGGGAAGCAACTGGATGGGAGAACTCCAACTTGTAACCTTCTGTAAGAATATCCAGAACCCACTGACTGATCTGACATGATTTTAGCTCACTCCTCCTGAAACTCCTAAAGACGTCCTCCTACTGGAGGAACAGAAGAGTGGACCAGCTTTGCATCATTGTGAAGCTCTGGAAGCATCAGGCGCTCTAGCTGACTAAGAGGAGGACTTCCTGTCTACATGAAAGGAAGGCTGGCATACCAATTCTGACCATATTGCTGACGACCAGGCCGGTACCATTTGCTGTCTTGAAATCGAGATCGAGAGCCCCATGAAGAAAGAGAGCTGTGGCTTTAGTTTCCCCCAGTTTTTTCACCAAGTCTGAGATCTTCTCCAAACAGCCACTTGCCCCAAAAGGGCAGTTTAACTGGATGTGACTAACTTTGCACGCACTGCCCAATGCTGCAACCACAGTTGCCAATGTGCCATGACAGTGAAAGACATACTGTGAGTTGTAACCCGTAACATATCATAAATAGCATCCACCAAGTAGACCAACCCCACTTCCAGCTGAGCGTTATGGTGCCCATCTTCTGTTATATAGAAAAAAAAGTGAGGATAAACCAAGGAGGAATACCAAAACTTTATTAAGGATCTTCAAGAAACGACACGACACGGCCGTGTTTCGGCCCAAAGGCCTGCCTCAGGGGTCTTAATCAATCTCAGGTGTAGCTCAATTATTAAGCAATACAATGCCTCCTTCAATCTCTTCTACTACTTCAAATACGATCTTACCTAGAGTGCCGGACTAAAAAAGGTTTTAAAAAAAGGGAAACAAAAATCCTAGGCACCAGAGACAAATTTCTAGTTGCCATAGCAGCCTGGATTCTGGGATTTGTCCAGCTTTGTATTAAGATATGATTTTGTGTGGTGTGTGTGGGAGGGAGGTCAAGATAGCAAGCTTGTCTAGTTTCAAATTTGCCCTTTGTCAGTAGTGATTGAAAGTCATTTTAAATTTAATAGAATCAGTCAATCTAATTCTTAGCTACCAATCACAACAGGCTGTCAGAACTGGTAGCATGGGCAGTGGCCAAACACTGGGTGTGTAATGACTTGTCATGACAACAATAAAGGTGATTCCTCTTTGGCAGGCCATGTTTGCACAGCTTCTGCCATACTGTGCTGAAGGCCAGCACATTAACCCATTAGTGCCCAATGTTTCCATAATAAGTGCCCATATGGGAACACTGGGCACTAATGGGTTAACTGGTTTGTTGGGAGAAGAGGGCTAGCTGAGGTGGAAGGTAGGGCCTAGGGTGTGGCCAATTTTAATGGAAGAGGGAAGACAGCGCAATGGGGAGGAATGAGCTAAGAGATACTGGGCATGACAAAGCTGGGGGAGGAGAGCGCAAGATTGGGCAAGGGCGGGGAAGATATAAACAAGACTGAGTGCATCAAGGTAGTGTTTCCCAAGTCCAGTCCTTGAGTACTCCTTGCCAGTCAGGTTTTCAGGATATCTACAATGAATATGCATGAGAGATTTGCTTACACTACCTCCATTATATGCAAATCTCTCAAGCATATTCATTGTGGAAACCTGACTAGCAATGGGTACTCCAGGACCGGACTTGGGAAACACTGCATTAAGGGCCCGATTTACACAGCCTTATTTTTCCTTAAATAAGGAATGGGAAAACAGCCTTAGTAAATCAGGCCCTGACGAATCTGCAGTAGACCTCAGAAAATATTCTCCACTCTTCCCTTCAGTGAAGACAATTGGGATGGGGGAGGTTAGGGAAGCTCTCGGCTACTGACTCCTAAATTTTTGTGCTAGCTCCTAAATTCAAAGGAAAATTGGCAAGGCCTACCTTAATACATTAGAACAGGGTTTCTTTACCGTTTTTGGTTCCTGTGCCCTTTTAACTAATCAATAAAACCCTCACAACTCCTTCCCAAACTACATATCCACTAGCGACTACTGACAGCTACATATACGCTTTGACTTACTTTATTCACAACACTCAGCCTACAGCACAAAAGAACAAATGACATATTTAAATATGCTTGAATTTAAAGAAAACAAATTGGGGCCATTTCTCCCCTTACAGACTTCAGTTGTCACTGATGTTCTCTTTTGAAAAAGCTAAGAAGGATTCAGTGACAGGGAAACAAGTATACTGACCTAGAAATTCAAACTTGAAAAAACAGAGGGACCAAAAAGTACATTATAATTTTACATGCTGCAAACACTTAACGTTCTTCCTTGCCCCACAACATAGATGCCAGCTTTGTAGCCACTTCACACCCAGCACTGAACCAACTTTTTTTTTTACAGTATCTAAGACACAGGAACAGGTAGCCTATCCTGAGTCTGGCACTCCCATTTTGAAGTCAGCTGTGATGCCCGACACTGCTACCCAGTGATAACTCTCCTGAAGGCTGGCTTCTAGGCTTTAAAGCCATGAACCCCCTCCCCTAATCTGCGTTATCCTGGGCCAGAGCCGAATTGCGTAGCTTTGAGCAAGAATTTGCAGCCAGGGAGTGGGTCACTCGCCAGCCCTTGACCTCAGGACATAGGTGCCAACTTTTCAAAATTATTGGGGGTGCTAAGCCCAGTGGAAATAATCCTTCCTTGGACACATACAAGGAATTTTCTCAGTATTGGGGGGGGGGGGGGTGCTCAAGCACCCACAGCAGAGGCGTATGTAGACCTGCCATTTTGGGTGGGTCCAGAGTTAACCTGGGTTCCCACCCCAACCCCTGAACATACATACAATATAGTGTTTTTTTTTAATGACCTGACGTCTGCCCATTTTCTCTCTGAACCCCATCCCCCGGTCCTACCTCAGAGCCATTGCCCATTGCAATTCCTATAGGCAACCTGCGCCAGCCCTGCAGGTTTCTCTCTACCACATTCCCACCAAAAAAACAAGAAGTGACATCACTGAGGGCAGGACATGATAGCGAGAAGCCTGCAGGGTGCAGGATGCTGCCAGCAGTGGCTCTGAGGTACACTGGGAGGACGAGGGTAGAGATGGGCAGATGCCAGGCCACGAGTGAAGAGGGAGAGAGAGTAGTGAGGCGCTACCACTGATTTTGGGGGGTTTCATGGGCTGCTGACTGGGTGGGCCCGAGGCAAGAATGGGTGGGCCTGTGCCCACCCACCCACGCCCACTCTTAGCTACACCACTGACCCACAGCACCTACAGAATTGGCTCCTATGCCTCAGGGTTCTATCCAACGGCACCTCTGACGTCAGCGCCTTCCCCCATCTCTCACCTCGTCGGAGAAGCAACTCTGCAGCACATACGAGCTGTATTCAGCGGCGGTTCGACTGAGCAGCGCTTGGAAGCCCCCGGCCCCCGGTTCTTTCCCTTCCTCTTCGCCTAACCCGGAAGCGTTGCTGTGGCTTTGCGAAACGTTGCCGCTATCCCGGCCGCTGTTCTGCAACTCTTCTTCCTCCCCCTCTCCCTCCGCTTTCGCCTCTAGCGCTCCAGCTGCCTCACTTCGCTGCGAACGCTCCATTCTGAAGTTGCCAGTTAGCCGCAATTCCAGCACCCTCACTCACCCGCCAGACCCCCCCCGTACCACGTGACGAGAGAGTGTGCTACCGGAGCCGCTCAGGATCAAACTTTCTCGGGTCAGCGACTGCGTGAGGTGAAGGAGGAGGTAGCGGTGCGGACCTGCAGGGAAAGTTTCAGTTGCTTCCTTGAGTTAGGGGAGAGATGGGCATGTAGGTAACTATTTCTGTGCGGGAATCATAGGAGCCGGCGCTGTGCACCCCCAATATTGAGAAAATTCCATGTATATGTCCAGGGAGGGGTTATTTCCATTGGGATTAGCACCCCCAATAATTTTGAAAAGTTGGCTCCTATGGCGGGAATAAATTATTTTTGGTTAGTGCGGGCGCTGCAGGGCAGGGTTTCGTGTGGGACGAAAGTAAAACCCAGATCATTCGCACTCAGGGCTGGGGGCACTTCCACAGGGTTTATAGCACCATGTAGCAGCCGGACGACCGAGAAGAAGTTGAGTACTGATATTAAGGGCATGTGCGTTGCAGGGATGCTGAAATAGGGTAGTAGTGGTGTGTGTAAATTGCTTGAAGATAAATTTGTACCCTTTCATTTTATCCCACTAAAGAATGTGGTCTCTAAAACCCACACAGGAAGGAAAGGATGAGGAGCCAGTGGAGGAAACTGTGACCCTTGAGCTCTGCAATTTACCCCTGGCATGTGTTGTTGAAACACCTCAGAATTGCTCTCTTGCTGACATGTCCCAAGATACAGGTAGATTGGACAGAGTTACTAAATTTACTCACGCAAATCACAGGTGTGCGCTACCCCGTTGGGGCGGAGACTTGCCTTTTGCATTTTTGCCCCATTGGGATCCATCCAGCGGTTCACTGCCTGGCCTTGGTGTGGCGGGGAAAATCACTCTGGCGTCGGCCTGGAGGAGTCCCCTCCCGCCTCCAGTGGTGAAGGTTATTCATAAAATGGACAATTTATACCAGATGTAAAAAATGACTGCTATATGAACTGGACACATTACACAATTTTATAGACAATGGGACAAATATGTTGTGTGGAGATCCCAGGATGGGATTGATCTTGATGCCTCCAGGCTGATAGTACCACCGGTTTGATTGCCTGGCGAGTTGACAGGCTGATGGACACTTGGGAAGCTAATCATCGGGTGGGGGTTGGGGGATTTAAAGGCATCTACTATAATAATTTGCACCTCCAACGTTCTGAAGCTGACTGTGGCACACTTAAAGTGAAGTGTTCGTAAGGTTCGTCAGTCTGTCACCATCTCTCTCTGTCCCGCCCTCGCGTCAAAATGTGATGACGTCGAGGGCGGAACAGTGAGAGGGAAGGGCACGCTGCAGAGTTGCCAGGCAAAGGAACGCAACGTCACACGCATGAAGGTGTCATCGTCGTCCCTCCCAGTTCCAGGCCCCCTCCCTCTGATTTTTAAAAGTCATCTTCACTTACCAAGTCAGGGTTACAGCGGCCGGCAGCAGCAGCAAAACACGTGCAGGCTCGGCCCTTCTCTCTCTTTCTCAGCTGTGGTCCCGCCCTTGCGGAAACAGGAAATGAGGGCGGGACCACAGCTGAGAGAGAGAAGGGCCGAGGGGGATGACCCTGGAACTCGGAGGGAGGGAGGGACGGGAGGCAATCCTGGAACTCGGAGGGATGGGGGACGACCCTGGAACTCGGAGGGATGGGGGGGGGGGGGACGACCCTGAAACACGGAGGGAGGGGGGGCCCTGGAACACACTCTCAATCTCACACACACACTCGCATCCAGTCTCACTCTCTCTGTCACACACACACACTCACACTCTCTCACACAGTCACTCTCACACAAACTCTCTCAAACATACACACTCCGAGGAAAACCTTGCTAGCGCCTGTTTCATTTCTTTGAGAAACGGGCCTTTTTTACTAGTTTGTTAATATTCAGTTATTGCCATAATTGCTTGATGTGTGATGGTTACTTGAATTTAAAACTTTAATAAAAATAATTAAAAAAAAAATTGCCCTCCTGCCCCTGCAGAGCCATGGCTTGATCAGCGCCAGGTGTGGAAGAGGTAGGAGGAGTGGAACGCAGGTATCAACAGACTGCTGTCAGAGGTAGCTGGTCATTTACATTCCACAGATGCCTTATGCAACCAGTGTCATATGCACAATGTGAGCAGCAGAACTTGGTCGGCAACGCACTGTTGAAGGAGTTGCATTCCAGCAAACAGATGGAGAACAGTCTCCAGGAGTTCTGTGATTAACTTGACATGAATTTCCTGGAGCACCAGATGAAGATGCTCTTTCAGGGCCTCTGCCAGGAGCTCAGGTGCGAAGGCTTGCAGGATGAGCCCATAGGCAGTTCCCAAGGTGCAAAGGGTAGGTTTTTTCCTTATCAATTTCTCTATATCCCCCCACCCCCTTAAACATGTGCACTTTTGTCTCCACCCTTGTTATTTTTTTTCTCTTAACAGCCAGGACCATCACCCAGCTTCCATTACCACCCTCGTGTCCCAGCCCTTTTCCCAATAGTAAGTATCTTCTTTGACTAGTATATTCATATTTTTTCCCCATACACATTAAGTGCACTTTTTATCGTCTCCAGCCTTGTTATTTTTTTCTTTTAACAGCCAAGACTACCAGCCAGCTTTCATTCCCGGCCCAGCCCTGCTCCCAATCTTCTAGGACCAGTATATTCGTATTATTCCCAACTAACTATTATGTGCATGTCTAATTGTCTTCTTTATATGTGTATAGGTAACCGAGACAGTCTACAAGTCTTACTATCGCCTCTACCAATAGTACCCTCGAGCCCTTCTGTCCTCAGATACAGTATGTTGTGAATTGTTGGTATGCCACAGTATTCTCCACCCCCTCCCCAAACAAAAGCAAGATCCACTAACACTTACGTTTTTCTGCCCCCACAGGAAACTCCATGGCTGTACCCTATGTTGCCTGTCCGAGGTCCCCCCTACAAGCAGCAGGTAGGGTAATGTACTTATGTGTCCCTCGCAATGTTCGATTGACAGGTTTGCAACATGCACTCCTGATGATTCTTTCTTTCTTTCTACCTACAGGGCCACAGCCTAGTCAAACAGTCTTGCCAGACAGTCAGCATGGGACATGGTGAAGACAACATGCAGTAGCAATGCAAGGCCATAAACAAAATTTAATTTAGTCAGAATAATTGTTTTCTCTCTCCATTCAAAAACTCTTCACCCTCCCACCAATAAAAGAACTATGTTTGAGAATGCTTGAATTTTGTAGGAGGATTATTATTGTATTTGAAATAGCATTGCAGGGCCAAAACAAAATTTTATCTATTCAAAGTGATTGTATTCTTTCCCTGTTCCCTCTCCCCCCCCTACTATTAGAACAGCATTTGTAGTCTCCTGAACAGATGAAACATGTTGGGTCATGGAACCAAAGACTGTGCGCACAAGCGGCAGCGACCGACACACGCCACGACACTCTAGCAAAGTACTCCTGGATCAGCTTCTCTCACACCACATTTCCCCTGGTAACATCTGATCCTCTATCTCAGGGGATGTCTACCTCCAGTGGCACATCTATGCCGATCTGGAGTCGATACTTCAGTGCAATATTGTGCAGCATGCAGCACACCGTCATGATGTCCGCCACCTTATCTGGGGAATATTGCAGGAATCCTCCTGAAAGATGCAAGCAGCGGAACTGGCTCTTTAGTACCCCAAAGGTACCCTGAATAATACTGCTGGTTGAGATATGGGACATGTAGCAGTTCTCTGCGTGGTGCTGTGAGCGGGATCAACAGCCATGACTTGCATCCATATTTGGCATCCCCTGGAAGAACATAACAGTGTATTAGTGAGGTCACAGATTCGCTGCCCTCCTCCCCCACTATCCAAAAGAAAGACCCTTCGCCAAAGTCCCGGTGTCACTTTTTAAACAGGATATGCACCCCACCGGCCCTCCCTGCCATATCTGTTACAAGACAATAGCACTCACAAGTAGCTTACAAATTTCTGCCCTGGCGAGCTATTTGCCAGGATATAGGAGTCATGGCAGCTCCTGGGAAACTGTGACACAACATTGAGGATCCTCAGGTTTGCATCGCAGAGCACCTGAACATTCAGCGAATATCCGTTCTTGCGGTTGCGATATTGGATTTCTTTATCCAACGGTGGGGTGAATACCACATGGGTGCTATCAATGGCCCCCAGGACATTAGGCATACCAGCGATCTTGAAAAAGTCCTTTATCTTCTGCTGTTCCTCTTCCTCCACTGGGTATTTAATATACCATCCAACCTTTTTTAAGGAGTCGCAGACCCTGGATTGTAAAGGGAAAAAGGTATAAAGGGAAACATGAATAGACCATCTTTATGAGCCTCCAAAAAGTCACCCTTCTCCAGTTTTGACTTCCTGATTTAAGCAAAGTTCAAAAATGGTGAAATAGGGCAAATGGGGGTCATGATGTATATATTATCTATTTCCTTTTTTTTTCTTTCACTATCTAGAACATTGATGGAAATGGGATAGAAGTGGAGGAGCACTGTGGAGTGAGAAGGCGATGGGGAGGAGCTAGAGAATATGGGGGATGGAAATAAAACTACTACTACCTGGGCCAGATGTCTTGAAACAGTAGACTGGTCCACACCGCTGTTACCTCCTAGCACATGCTGGAATGTCCCTGTGGCAAGGAACTGCAGGACAATCAGCAGCTTCACCAGGCCAGGTACTGCATGGGATCTCACTGTGGGTGGGTCTATATCAGCTCGGATCTCCTCATAAAGCTCATATAGAGCTGTTCGGGTCATGCGGTAACGTCTGATATGTCTTCTAAGGCCACCCAAGGATTGAACACACAGCAGCGGGGACAGGCAAAAGGCGAGATCACTGGCTACCTTGGCTCCCCAGAGTTGTCAGCTCACCTTGGCTCATCGTCAAAGTCCAGCTGTGCCAGGTAGAATCCACCATCCATTCCTCCTGTTGCAACGAGTGAGACATGAAAACAAGTCACACTTGTGAGACAAATGCATACAATGCACTCACTGATTTGTAAGGTGTATATTTCCTGTACAATGCTTTTTTATGACACATCTCCCCAGGATTCTTTGCCATGCTCACCCACCATAACCTCTAGTGTACACGTCATATGTGTGTGCCCACATGGGCGACATCACAAGGACTTATTTTTCCATAAGAGCATGACATCATTGGTTGTTTTTTTTTTTTGATGAAGGCACAGACTTTCCGCCAGGGTTAAGAAACAGCATTGAATTCTTATTACTAGGCATTTCAGAAAATAACATGCACCCCCCCCCCCCCCCTCAGTACTTTTGGCATGGGAATACCCAACTCCTCATTACTTCAGCCACAGCTTACCTGCCTACCCCCGTCCTATATGGTCACACAAAGAACACATTTTGAACAGTTACAAACTTCTCTTTAGTAAAACAGCAATAGTTAGAAATAACAGGGGTGGGGTGAATATATACAAGGGGGGCATTTTTTAAGGGGGTGGGTTCCAAATGGGGGCAAGGGAGGGAAGGAGGGGACAGGGAGAAGGATGGGGCTCTGGGGAGGAGGGAGGGTCATGGGTGTGGCCCAGCCCAGGCATACATGGGAACAGAGATACTCAGAGCACCTGGGAAAGGTGCAAGAGTGTTTCCCCTCCCATATGCAGCTGCTGAGCCGCCTCCATAAACTCTTCTCTGAAAAGTTCTGGAGGGGGAAGTAGAGCAGTCAACGAAAGTGGGGGGTGGAAGGAATAGGGGAGGTGTGGGAGGAAGGAGTATGGGAAGAAAGAATGAGGAGGTACAGCGGTCAACATTTTGGGAAGGAGGAGGTGAGGGAGAGAAGGAAGGACAGTGTTCTCTTGTGTGAGGTTACCACCATTCCTGGCATTGCTTGGGCTCTGCAAATAAGAGAAAGACTTGTCAGCATCTGACATGCGCACACCAGTGTACGCAGTACCTTTGAAACTCACCATGGATGAGTATGTCCCTAAAGTGTGACAGGATGGGGGGTCAATGTTCCGCTTGAGGAGGGGCCCTGGCAAGCCAGAGGAGCATGGTGGGGGGGGGGGAATGGGTGGTTGCATAGAGGGAAAAGGGGGCCCAGGCTGAAGGGGAGCACTGGTGGGGGAGGAGGGGTCCAGAGGAATGTTGGAAGGTGGGGTGGAATGGGGGGAAGTAGGGAGGCTCAGATCTGGGGGGGGGGGGGGAGACTCGTCTCTGGGTGAGGGGGAAGGGAAGTTGAATATGGGGGCTGGGCTTGGGAGCCGGCAGGTGCAGAAGGGGGCAGGGGCTTGTCCTGGGTCGCATGGGGGGGAGGGTGCGGGAAGAAGGGACAGGGGAAGGAGTAAAGATGGGGGGCAAGACCTGCCAGAGACCCCCCCTCCTTCTCTGACACTTCTGATGAGAGACAAGAGTTAGACTGTCACAACCCCTGATCATGCATGCCACCATTTATAGATAGCCCATTGTAAGTAACCCCATGGCCAATCAATAAACACCTCAGCTGCTATCGAGACATGCCTGCACCTCCTCCAGCCATGCCCAGTGGTTCTTCCTCAGCAACCGGGCACGCTTCTTCAATTCTTCCACCTGAAAACAAGAGGCCCTCAGTTGTCATTGTTGCCCACAGGTTATATTCTGTATGGACAAAGGTGATGGTGGGGGAGGTACAACAGCCTCATAAACAGTGGAAATGCTGTCTCATGAATCATGGGTGGGAATCAGCAGGGACAACCAGAGGAAACCCACCCATATCATAAAAATTAGGTTTGCGCCTGGGAGGGGACCTTCACATTCTGTTTCTGAAGGGCAACAATGTGCAGTTTTTTAAAAACCATATACACATGCAAAAATAGGATGCCCAAACTACACGCATATTATGAACGTGTGTTATGTTGATAGGAGGCTACCTGTTGTCATTGTTGGCCCGATGTATGGACAATGGGGACAGGAGGAAGGGAGGTGCAGTGCAACAAACAGTGGAAATACTGTCTTACCGATTGCTGGTAGGAAATTGGAAGACTGGGCATCCAGATAGCAGATGAAATTTAATGTGGACAAATGCAAGATGGTGCACATTGGAAAGAATAATCCAAATCATAGTTACCCGATGAAATGGTTCACCTTGGGGGTCAGCACTCAAGAAAAAGATCTAGGTGTCATTGTAAATAATATGCTGAAATCTTCTGCTCAGTGTGTGGCAATGGCCAAAAATCAAACAGGATGTTAGGAATTATGAGGAAAGGGATGGTGAATAAGACCGAAAATACTATAATGCCTTTGTATTGCTCCATGGTGTGACCGCACCTTGAGTATTGCATTCGGTTCTGGTTGCTGTATCTCAAAAAAGATATAGCGGAATTAAAAAAGGTTCCAAGAAGAGCGACCAAAACGATAAAGGGGATGGAACTCCTCTCTTATGAGGAAAGGCTAAAGAGGTTAGGGCTCTTCAGCTTGGAAAAGAGACAGATGAGGGGAGATATGATTGAAGTCTACAAAATCCTGAGTGGTGTAGAACAAGAAGAAGTAAATTTTTTACTCATTCCAAAAGTGCAAAGACTGGGGGACATTCAAGGAAGTTACGTAGAAATACTTAAAAAAAAAAAAGGAGGAAATATTTTTTCACTCAACAAATAGTTACACTCTGAAACTTTTCCCTGGAGGATGTGATAACAGTGGTTAGCGTATCTGGGTTTAAAAAAAGGTTTGGACAAGTTCTTGGAGGAAAGTTCCATAGTCTGCTATTGAGACAGACATGGGGAAGCAACTACTTGCCCTGGGATTTGTAGCATGGAGTGTTGCCACGATTTGAGTTTCTGCCAGGTACTTATGACCTGGCTTGGTCACTGTTGGAAACAGAATTCTGGGCTAGATGGAGCATTGGTCTGACCCAGTATGGCTATTCTAATGTTGGTGCTGGTAACATAGCCACAGGTGGGGGGGTGGGGGGGTGGGCTGAGCCTCCTCCAAACCTGTATTGCCCCCTTAAATGGCTGGCAGGGACGCCGAAGCACCACCAGCCAAAGAAATGCAGTGCCCGAGCCGTTCCTCTCCTTGTGCTGCTTCCATAATACAGAAGTCCACAACATGAATGCCTCCTGCTGCCAACACAAGGACTCCTCACACATGCTCAGTTCGCACACGAACTGAGCATTCGTGGGGAGTCCTGGAGTCAGTGGCTGGAGGCACACCACCTGCTTCCACATTACAGAAGTAGTACAAGGAGGAGGGAGAGGCTCGAGCACTGCATTTCTTTGACTGGTGAGGCTTCAGCAACCCCGCCAGCAAAGGTATTTTAACATGGAGGTGGGGGAGAGGAGAAATGCATGCCCAGCCCCCACCCCCCAAAAAACATTGTGGGTTTGACTATGCCACTGGTTGGCACCCCGCTGCAATTCCTATAGGGTTGTGCCAGTCCTGGTCTAAATGAGAAATTAAATATAATGTAGAGAAGTTAAAAGTAATGCATATAGAGAAAAATAATTCTAAATATTGAAGTCATAATAGGAATCACCACAATTTGAAATTATTATGGACAATATATTGAAATCTTCAACTCAGTGTGCAGAATGTTTGGAATTATTTAGAGATGCATTGAAAATACAACTGAGGATTTAAAAATAATTCTGTATATATCAGCGTAACTGTACTGAGCATTTTGTGCCATTTTGGTCCATCTCAAAAAAGATACAGCAAAATTAGGAAAAGTACAGAGAAGGGCAACAAAAATGGTAAAGACAATCGAACAACTACCTGTGAAGAAAAGTTAGAGACTCGTTTTCAAAGCACATAGACATCTTATGAAGTTACATGGGTTACTATGGAACTTTGTAAATCTGTTGCTTTGAAAATGAACACCTTAGAGGAGATGGCTGAAAAGGGAATTATGATTAAAGTTGATAAAAGTACAATTGGGGTGGAACAGGTAAATAGTCCTTCAGATAGCTCTAGAACCAGGGGACACACCATTAAACTTATACTTGCAGATTTAAACCAAATCATTGACCAAAAAAAAAATGCTTTCTCCAGTCAAGTTTTGGAATTTGTTGGAGGAAGATGTGGTCAAAGCATCTAGCCCAACTGGAATTAACATGAATTTTGACAATTTTCTGGAGAAGTTCAGAAACAATTATTATTATTTCTGCATTTGTACCCCACATTTTCCAATCAAATTGTTGGTTCATTGTGGCTTACATTTTACCTCAGTTATGTCACAATCCACCGGCAATACAGCGGGTCCCGTTTCCGATGTGGCAGTCTGGGCAGCTGTGGTGGTGCTCGGCTCCTGCTCCTCCCCTCTGGTGGCGTGGATGGCCGCCGTAGTGTTCAGCTGCATCACCATGGTGTTCAGCTCCGCCCCCTCTCTCACAGCAGCAGCTGCACCCCCAAGGTCCCATGCAGCGGCGCGGATGGCCGTGGCGGCTTTCAAGAGTGCCAGCTCCTCTCACTCTTCTGGGGTGGGGGCGTCCTGCTGATGTCAAATGCCCTCACCTTTTAAGGAGGAACCATACTGAGATTCAGTGCCTCAGCTACTCCTTTGTAGCAGCTGGTGCGTTCATTTTGAGCTCTTTTTTATTTGCCTTTTAGCCGTCTTGCCTTGACCAGAAGCCTGTACCTGACACTGCTTTTCTGCTAGCCGCCTGCCTTGACCATGTCTGTTCCTGACTTTGCCTTTCCACCAACCGCCTGCCTTAATCAGAAGCCTAAACCAGACATTGCCTTACTGCCAGCTGCCGACCTTGACCAGAAGCTTTTCTGTCAGCTGTCTGCCTTGACCAGAAGCCTATTCCTGAACTTGCCCTTCTCCTAGTCGCTGGCTTCCTAGCCCATCTGTGTTTCTAGTTCCTGTCCCTGGCCAGCCCGTTCGTGTCAACTGGTCCTGCTAGCTGAATCTGTCTCTGGTTCCTGTTCCCTTGCTATCCCAAGTCCTGTCGGCTGCTCGCACCCAGGGGCTCAACCGCTGGGGAACAGCGGCTCCCACAGGTGAAGATCCGAGTTTGCCGACTGCTACTCCTGGAATAGAGGATCCCCTCCTCTTGGAACAGCCCAAGGGCTCAGTATACCTGAACTTGTGACAAGTTAAACATAGAAACATGACGGCAGATAAGGGCCAAGTGGCCCATCCTCAGTAACCATTAACTCTTCCTTTCCTAAGGCATCTCACATGCCTGTCCCACGCTTTCTTAAATTCTGACACTGTCCTTGTCTCCACAACCATATTACATCGTTGTTGGAAGTGTCCGTGTGTCCTTATCTAGTTTCTGATTTTAGTTCTTTATGGTGTGTTGTGGTGTGTTTTTATTATTGTCTGGTGGTATTGAATAGCGATTTGCTGAAAAAGTGGGCTTTCAGGTGTTTTCAGAAAGTTAGGTTGTCGGTCATGCGTTTTAGCCAGATAGACAAGTAATCTCTGGAAGTGAACTGCAAGAGAATTGATCTACTCTTCAGGATATGCTGGGTGCTTCCTTGTGATTCAGACTGATCAGGGTGGTGGGCTTCATGGACCTGTTCTTACAGCTGCCTTCCTGCTAAAAAGAAAACAGTGGTATTTTTTTAGGTTTGCAGCAGCATACTACTAGCTGACATCTTCAGCAATTTGGATCTGATGCACCCTCTGCTGGTGGGCTGGGTGTGTTGCACAATAAGCACAGCATCAGGGTCTCCTCACTATCATCATCTACCATTTGCAGCACTAAGGATGTGGTTGGCTTTTGCTGATCAGGAGTGAGAATGATATGCTGTTCTCCTAGGGTCCTGCAGTTCTAATCTCTCATAGGATCTTGATTTATAGCCAGTCCTTTTTGTGGAAGTTCATTTCCATCAATTAAATATCTGCTTACCTTTCTTTTCCTTTCATTGCAGCCACGGTACTGTGCATTTCCAGGTATGGGCTTTTTTCATGTTTAATACTGAAGCATAAATCAGCATTTTGTCTGTTAAGAATCAGTCTGGCATTTATAATCAAGATTTAGATGGGGCAAAAGTGACAACTTTGCCAATCCAGATGGTAACACAGGAGACGCATGAAATGTTAAATTTGATTTTTATTTATTTGAAAACTTGTATGCCACACAATCTGTTAATTCTTGGTGGCTTACATAAACACAGACTGAGTAGTTAAAACAAAATCTAATTACATGAAACAAAACAACAGGATGTTATACTCATTCACTATTTTTCTTAAACCAAAGTTTAATTCACAACAGTTTACAGGCTAATGAAAATACATAAAAATACAATAGTATTGTGCTCAGCTTTTTTTTTTTTTTTTCCACATACTGCTGTGAAGTACTCTGAGACAAGTGCTGGGCATATTGTCAATTGATTCCTGTTTCTAATGGGCTACCAGAATATCTGTTTTTCAAGACATCTACAATGTCTGATATTTATTTGCCTTTGCTTTGTCATATGGCTGTTTTATTTAGCTTTGGTTCTCCAGAAGACCAAGCCTTGAATATGACACCCCCTACTGTAAGCCCCCTGGTGGTGGAGCAAGGTATTACACTGGTGTTACAAAATGTGTCAGTTTCCCCAAATAAACTCTACGCCAACCAGGGAGTTTAATAATAACAATATATTTATTTGAAAATATTCAAACAAATTAACAACAGTTTTTATATGTCTTTCCTTTTACAGAGCTCTCAGATATCTATAGCAACATCGTTGAACATTCCAAACACATTTCAGCATTTTCTGGAACAACATCAGATAAGCATCTCTTCCTCTTATTTCTAACAGTATAAAGCAAAAATAAATTTTCTAAATCAACCCTCTCCTTCCTTGAATTGATTCTTTGTGATCTAATTATACTTTTCAGAAACTTTAGATCCATCTCAGGAACAACAACCCCAGAATCAGGTAAGTTGAGCTTTTTTTTCACTCTCTTTTACTATTTATTTTCTGTGTCCCTTATATCTCAGTTTTTATTGTAAGAATCACTCGACTACTCTTCTCTTTGGTGCATTGACTGGCATCAATTCTAGAACATCTTCTCCCTACTATCCCTTCTTTAAAAACTCAATAACAAAAACTCTCTCCCCGAGTGTGTGCTCCCTCCTAAATGTGCTCTGTCTCAATACATAACTTTTCTGCGTTTACTATTATTTAAAGCAACCAAATAAGCATGAGTCCCTACTCTTTCCAACCCACAACACCAGCCCACAGCATCTGTCATAGGTTGATCATAGTTCCCAAGCTTCCCAGTACAGCCCTTTTTAATTACTCATAGTCAAAATCCCAGACATTTAACTCTTGGCCCACCTATTCACCAGAACCCTTATTTACTGTAACCCCAAAATATCATTTTCCTCCCAAAGGAATTTTCATTTTTAATCGTCATACGCACAATCTGTTTTAGACCCTTCTAGCCTCGCACTGGCTCTTCTAATGCAAAACTGTAACTAACACTCTACACCACCTGTCACACAAAATCATTAACAGTAAGCTGATCACTCTCCACATTACACAGATCCAAAACCTACTAAATTGTACCGCCCCACAGTCACACTCATCAATTCATCTCTTCACTTCCCCACTCATCACCCAACTGCTTGCTTCGGCGGTTTAGAATTTTTCTAAAAAAACACTGCTGTGGGCAAGTGAGCCACGAGACACTGACAACAGTGTTATACAAAAGAAATACCACCCTTACATCCTAAATGAAAGTTCCACATACTCAAATCAATTCAAATACATTTTTTTTCTTTTTGTTTTTCCACATGTTTTTTTTATGTTCAATCATTTTTATTGACAACCATAACAAGAACACAACTCATATCCTATATCTAACATGGTACTTCCTCAACTTCTAATAACAATACATTGTAGTCACATTGTACAGTTGTCATTTTGTATTATAATCTTCCCTCCCTCCCCCTTCCCCACCCCCATACCTCCCTTTTCTAAGACCTTTATTCCAGTCCTTCCTAAGGCACTTTTTCTTTTCCTCGTCTCTGACCTTAAATATTCAAAAGATATCCTCTTGCTGTTGGCGTTAAGGTCTGCCAAAAAGCAGACCATCTCTGCTGAAATTGTTGTCCTCTCGTCGTTTCCATGTTGATTGTTTCTAATCTTTCCATGCGCATTAAGTGTATCATCTGGGCTCTCCATTGAGGCACAGTGGGTGCCTTTCTTGACAGCCACTCCAACAAAATCACCTTTTTCGCTACTATTATAGCCCTTCTCGCAAAATCATTGAACCCTCTGGGTGTTCGTGCTGTAGTGTTTATATGATCGAATAATATCATGCAGTCCAGGTTCCACTGCACCCCCCACATCTGGGAAATTCTTCGTGTCAGTATCCTCCAGAACTGGGTTATGTGTGAACATGTCCAAAACATATGCCCTAGAGTTGCCCCACCACATTGCATTTTGGGCATTCTCCCGCCGGGAACAGCCCCATATGAAAAGCTCTCCGTGGTGCTATATGCATTCTCAGCGCCACCTTATATTGTATTTCCCAGCACCATGTGAAGCTGGTGGACCTCCTCATTGTTTTTACATGATTTGTAAAACTTTCTATGGGTATAGTGATGCCTAGATCCGCTGACCATGCCTGAGCCAATTGTATATAGTTTAGCTCTCTTGCCGTGTCTCTTATATGTCTATGATGTGCTGAAAGAGGGACTTTCTGCTGAGCAGTCAATGAGTATGCTGATGCAATCTCTTCCTGCACGTCCTCAGCCCGGTTTTGCCATTTCAGGCTTTCAGTATAGTGCTTCAATTGATGGTAATAAAACAAATCCGTGTTTGGTAATCCATAAGTATGTTGTAAGTCCAAGAATGGTTGTAGTCGGCCCTCCTCTGTCAAGACCTGGTGTAGATAATAAATCCCTTTCTGTCGCCATTTTTTAAAGGAATTGTACATATCCCCTGGGGGGAAAGCTGGGTTCCCACAGATGGAGAGAAACGGCGTGGCCCTTGCCGAAAACCTGTGTAGTCCACATATCCACCGCCATACCTTCCTAGCTGTTGGTAGGATTGATGTGCATATTAATTCTTGTGGAGCAGGGCCTCCCGTTTCATGAAGTAAGTAGCTAAAGTGTACTTTCCCAGTAAGTTCCAGTTCAATTTGTGTTGCTGTAAAGTCCTGCGATGCTCTATACCAATCTGTGATATGTCTCATTCCACTAGCTATCGTGATTTGTCTTACGCTCAGTAACCCCAAACCACCATATTCTGTTGGTGTTTGCAAAACAGTTAGGGGGGTTCTCGGCTTTTTCCCGTTCCATAAAAATTTCTGGAGCTGTCTATTAAGTCTTTTTTCATCTTTGCAGGAAAGGTACAACGGAAGAACCTGGAACACATATAGCCAGCGGGGCACAATGATCATATTGTACAATGCTATACGTCCCATTAGGGAGAGGAGGTACCTTTGCCATGCCCTCAGTCGATCAATTGTGTCATTCATTAATCTGTTCACATTCATTTCGTACAACTTAGTCAAATCTTGCATAATGTATACTCCTAAATATTTAAGTGGCTCCCCTTTGTTCAATATTGTGATTCCCCTTGTCCCTTCACCCACAGCTTCTCCATGCACTAGTAGTGCCTTTGTTTTCTGTATGTTCATTTGAAATCCTGAATGTTTCCCGTACTCTTGTATTGCGCTTAACAGCCTAGGTAGTGATGTCTGCATATGTTGTATCAGAACCAGTAAATCATCGGCAAACGCCAACGTCTTTATTGTTCCTCCCCCCATCTCTACCCCCTGAAACCCCTCTGTCTCTTGTAGAATTCTGATTAGCGGTTCCAAAGACAAAATGAACAACAGTGGGGACAGGGGGCATCCCTGACGTGTGCCTCTTGCAATAGGAAATGCCTGTGTTTTGATCCCATTAATGAGTATCGCTGCAGAGGGGTCCGTGTATAGAAGTTGTAAGGCCTGCATAAACCACCCCTCGAAACCCATCACCTGAAGAACTTTAAACAAGAAGTCCCATCGTAGCTTATCAAAAGCTTTTTCTGCGTCTATACTTACAGCCAGGGACTGCCTATCTTGTGTCTGACAAGCCGCCATACCCAGTAATAACCTCCTAACATTTCCCACTATCTGTCGTGTTTTAACAAAGCCCACCTGTTCCACACTGATTAACCGAGGCAGTATCTGTGCTAGTCGGGAAGCCATAATTTTTGCTAGTAGTTTAAAGGTCCAAGTTTATTAATGATATTGGCCTGTATGAATCTAGGAGATTCTCTTCTCTACCGGGCTTTTTGAGTACAATGATCAGCGCTTCATTCGACCATTTAGGAAACCGCCCTCTCTTTATTACCTGATCATAATAAGAGACCAGGGGGCCCGTGATCTTGTCTTTTAATAATTTATAGAATTCTCCTGTCAGACCATCTGGCCCCGGAGCAGAGTGTAACTTTAATGTTTTCACCCCCTCCTGCAGTTCTTTCCCTGAAATAGGAGCATTTAGCAATTCTAGCTCCTGTTCTGTCAGGGTTGGCAATTTTACCTTTGCTAAATAGTCTTTTAGGGTTGCCCCATCTCCTCCCTCTGGGGCCCCATACAAATTTGTAAAGTGTTGCTTAAAAAGATCCGCTATCTTCGGTGTCTTATGTTGTATGTGACCGTGTCTGTCCTTCATTGCCGTTATCACTCCCTTGTCCCTCCAAGTTTTAACCAATCTTGCTAGCATGGGTCCCACCCTGTTCCCATACTTCTGAAGTTTGTATTTATTGTAAATCATCCCTCTCGTTGCCCTTTCATGTAACAGAGAGTTTAAGGACACCTGTATTGCATGCATGTTCTCTCTATGTGCCTTCGTCGGTGACCTAATTAGTTTCCTCTTTGCTACTATCAATTTCTTTCTAGGTCCAGGACTGCCTTAGATATTTTCTTATTTCTTGCATGTGTGTATGCCATTACCTCCCCCCTCAGTACCGCTTTCGCTGTTGCCCAAAACAGGGTAGGGTTGTTTTTATGTGATTCATTGAATTTTTCATACTCCTCCCATTTTACTTTGATATATTTCACAAATTCTGGACTTTTAAACAAGTATGCTGGGAATCTCCATCCCCTCCCCTGCTGCTGATAGTAAGTGGGCGCCTCCAGGTCCAGCCATACCATCGCATGGTCAGATATGTCTGCCGCCCCTATCTCTACCAATCGCACCTCCGGGAACAACGTGCGTGCCACTAATATATAGTCTAGCCTTGAATAGGTCCCATGTGCCCTGACAAGTGAGTAAATCTTTCTGGCCCGGATGTAGTGCCCGCCAAGTATCCACTAATTCTAAACTTCTCATAAAAGTGAACAAGGTTCTCGCCTTAGGTCCCCCCCCTATGTGCCAGGCCTGGCATAGAGCAGTCCTCCACTGGTTGTGCAATCAGATTGAAATCTCCCATTATCATCAGTTTTAATGACCGGTATGGCCTATATAACTGCACCAAGTCATTATAAAAGTTCTGATCTCCAGTAGTGGGCCCATATAATGCTAACAGGAGTATTTCTCTTCCCTGGAGCCATAAATGGATTAATACGTATTTCCCTTTGGGATCTGACATTAGCAATTCTGTTTTGTAGCTAATCCTTTATGAATTAGGATTGCCACCCCTCCCTTGCGTCCATCTGCCGGGGAGGCGTATACCTCCCCCACCCAATTCCTCTGCAGTTTGTTGTGTTCTTCTTGGGACAGGTGTGTTTCTTGCACACATGCTATATCGGTTTGCTTTCTATGTAGTGCGGTTAGAACTTTTGCACGTTTGATAGGTGACGAAATGCCACCCACATTCCATGTTGTAAATCTTACTGTCCTAACTGCCATTCACGATCTCACTATCTCTTGCCCTTGATAAGTTGTTTTGATGGAGGTCAGGCGCCCAGCCTCGCCCGTCCCCCCCTCGTATCTCCGCTCGTCTCATTGTGTAGGTCATTGTCTCTTGCTGTGTGTTTGTTTTGTGTGCCTGTTGGAAAAGGTTCCATATCTTAAATGTCTTTATCTGGATTTGTGTTACTCACTTACCCCCTCCTTCCCTTCCCTGCCCCCTCCCTCCCCCCTTACCTTCCCCCCTATACCCTTCTATTCCTTTGATGTAATCTCACTCCCCACAAAAACACCATCTTCTTCTCCCCTCTGCATCGAGGAAATCAGTAATCACCGTGATATTCCCCCCCCCCCCCCCCCCGGTCTCCCCCCCGGTCTCCTCATCACACTCATTATCACACTCTTATATATCATGCAACTGTGAACATTTAACTATACAACTCAGTCTAGTTTGCATCAAATTATCCTTTAACTGATCTGTATACCATTTATCATCACCTTATGTATTGTACCGCTCAGATGTTTGCAAGTCCTTTCTCTACTGCTAGTCATTTTTATCAGGTATCCAAGATATTAGTCTCTAGGACCTTGCTCTTTATCGCCTTGTGATGGATCCACATAGTCCCACTATTTGTGCACAGCCCTGCACTCAGTTGTTTATGGTCTAAGTCGGCCATCTTCCCTTTGCCTCTCTTCAACGGTTCGTAGGCACTCTCTCAGGAGATTCTGTTTTGATATGCATCGTGTGCTGAAAGGTGTCAGCTTCCCTGGCCGATGTAAATGCATGCCATTTCCCTTTAGAAAGAATTTTTAACGTTGCCGGGTATATTAGCATAAACTTTTCTTTTTTGGCAAACAGTGCGCTGCATATTGGGGTAAATTCCTTGCGACGTTGCTGCAATGCCAGTGAATAGTCCTGAAAAATTCTGACCGGTTTGCCGTCATAGCACAAACTGTCCCTTTTTTGTCGTGCCCCTCTCAAAATTTCTACTTTATGTAGAAAGTTATGTACCTTGGCTATAATTACTCGGGGCCGCATGTTGCCATCTTGCCTTCGCCCCAGCCGATGTGCACGTTCGAAGCATAACTTTCCCATGCTGTCTGTTAGCGCCAAGTCTGCACTCAGCCAACGTTCCAATACTGTGCTCAGTGATTGATCGGGCACTGTTTCAGGGAATCCTACTATTCTTATATTGGCGCGTCGGGACCTATTCTCCAGGTCATCGATAATTTGGCTTTGTTCTTGCACTGTTTTTTGAAGTTCTCGCACTGAGGCCTCCATGGCGGTTTCCCGCTCCTCGTTTCCGCTACCCGCTTTTCTAGGTCTCCGTGCGGCGCGCTGTTTCATCCAGTGCTTTCTCTATTATATTCATTTTCTCTGATAATTGGGCAAACTGCGGCTCCACCACTCCACGGATTGCCGCCGTGATCTGCTGCATCTGGGACTCACTGAACAGCTGCGGCTCCGGGTCAGGGCTCTGCGCCATCTTGGATTCCGCCTGCCCTCGCGTCTTTGCTTGCTCTTTTTTCCCCGTTTTTGCTTGACATTCCGGGCTCTGCTCTGGTGACAAAAGAATCCATAAAGCATTCGCTGCTCTTTGTGATGATCTATGCTTCCTCTTTACATTTCTGCCCCGGGGGTTTACGGAGACCGGGAGAGGGCCCGAGAGCTAGAACAACCTGCTGCCGTTCCCCTCTAAGGCATCACGTGATCCTCCATAGCTCTTCCACATGCTTTTAATATTATAATTTTGTCCCCTTCTGTTCTGCACACGACCACTGAGCGACTCTGCCACGAGCCAGCATGCTCTTGTACCCGACAATCCCCTCAGTGCGCATGTGCACTTGGCAGTCCGGTCCTGCACCCGAATCCGACCCAAAAATCTTTTGGAGGCTTTCCAGATCTCTCTCAAACATCCAACAACAAAACCACAGCTGTCCTCTTCCTCCAACACCAGCCCTGCTTCTCAAATCAGGCAGGTAACCGCTCAGGCCCGATTGAAGCTCCTGCTCATACGTAGAAAGCCACACATGCACGCCAATGGCCTGGACTCCCAGCTACCGCTTCCATGCGGCTCCATTCCACAGATCCCATACAGCAGCATGAACTCAATCACCCCCTCCCCCAACACTGCTAACACTGTGGCTCTCCAGTACCCATGCACAACACTGCTCCCTCCCTTGGCACCAATCACCCTGGCAGGCCCAACCACAACAGCGCTGCCTCTGTGCCAAACCTGGACACCCCCCCTCCCCTCCCCGGAAGAGCCCCGTAATTAAAAAAAAATTTAACCCATAGGGTACACTACTTTAAGCCATCAAAGACATCACTTTGAGCTGCTGAAGAGACCCGTGGAGATAATAGCATCCCATTATCATTCACCAAGCCCGTTTCCTCATATCTTAAAAATCCATGGAACTATTATTTACTGTCATTGCTGCCCCTCCCTCTGCTACGACCCTAACATTAGTCATCATAGAGGGAAGCAACTGACATTTTATTTTTCATATTTAATAGAATTACATTAAAATAACAGCCATGTATGTTTCAGTAACATGAAAGGTACAATATACCTGCATTATATCTACAAGTAACTTGTTGACTAAACATCTTCTATTTACATCAACCAATTTGAGTTCATGAAAATATATTCATAGGGGGGAGGAGAGTGACGTCACTGAGCAGCATGCCTGCTTGAAGAAGCTCTCGCTTGTCCTGGCCCATTTCAGCGTCGCTACCCCAGCACCCCGGTGCTGTTTAAGCCCCGTTTACAGTGATTTTACCTCCTTGGAGCACATTCTTTGCGCTCCATATAAGTTGCAGGCGAACCTGTCCCAATTTGGCTTTTCGGGTGGCACGGCACGCGAACTGTGTGGCGGACGTGCCGATGGAGGCCCCGCGCTCCCAACAACAATCGGGAGACATTTCCTCCCGGGACCTTTCCTCTCGGGAGATGATGGCGGGAGAGGTGGTGGTGGTGGGGGGGGGGGGGGGGGGGGTCATTCCCCAAACTGCATGATTTGCTACAAGAGATTTGATCGTATCTTAAGGGGGTCCGCACTGACCTGGCCTTGCTGGGGGCTAACCTCCGGGGAGAGATCCGAGATCTGGGGGATCACCTAGAAGATATGGAGGGGCGCCTTGAGGAGCAGATAGAAGCAGTGAGTGTATAGACCAACAGGTGGTGGAGTTACGCTCGGATTACCAACAAATGGAGGATAAATTGGAGGACTTGGAAAACCACAGCCGCCGCCGCAACTTGTGGTTTCGAGGTCTACCTGAGGTTCCGGTATCTATAGACTGTGACGGGGTGGTGCAGCGTCTGGTGAACGCGCTGCTGACGGAGGCAGGTGCGCCTATGGAGCTGAGGCGGTTCTTGTAGAGAGATCTCATAGAGCTTTGGGATCTACGAGAAACACTGTACCCAAGGATATTATTTCATGTTTCCAGGATTATAAACTGAAAGAAGAGGGGGTTGCAGGCGGCCCGAAAGGTACCTAACTTTCGCTGGGACACTTATGAAGTGGAAAATCTATCAAGACCTAGCCTCCAGCCACTTTGAAACACCGAGCTGAATTGAAACCGGTCACGGCAAAGCTGCGGGAGATGGGAATTCGATACAGATGGCATCATCCGTTTGCTTTAGTGTTCTATGAGATGGACATATGCATCAGATCAAATCTGTGGCTGAGGCTGGGACATATTACCTGGGAGGAGCCTGTCACATCTCTGAGGACTTCTAGTAAACCGAGGTCTTCAGTGGCCCCCCTCGACCCACCCAAAGTGGCAGCGAGTGGGAAAAGGCCACAAGCGCTTGCAGCACCAACTCTCAGCGAACAAACTTCCATGAGTACTATGCTTGACTTTAAGTGAGCTCACTCTTTTGATATATCTGGTTTACAGATTTTGCCTAGATGTGTTGGGTATTTGGAGATGCATGTTTGCTCCCTCTTTTGCTATTGTAAGCAACTTTTGCGGGTGCTGGGTAAATGTTAATATCATGTTTGTTATAAGTTTGGTCGGGGGGGATGGGTTGAGAATTCTGGGACATTTCCTCCTCCAACATTCCTCTTCTCCGGTGGGGGGAGGATAGTAAACTTATGAGTTGGTGGTGGGCGGGAGGGTGGGATCTGGGTGTTAGGGTGAGGGAAGAGATGAAATTGCAGTTGAGTGTGAGGTGGGGGAGAGGGGGGGATGAGTGGTGTGATTGCTGGAATGGATGGTTTAATGTGGGGTTTTGATTGCCTTTTGACTAGTTCTATACCTTGCCTGACCTAAATATATTGAGATGTATGATATTTCACTGGTGAGTCAATATAAGAGGGCTGTTCCGAGAGCTGATTAGGTTGAGAGTGGATATAGCCCTGATTCAAGAGACACACCTGAAACCTATGCATGAATATGTGTGTACTCACTCTAAATTTCCTTCGATATATTTTGCTTCCAATCGGGAGGGCTCTAAAACAAGGGGGGTTCTGATAGCCTTTAATAACACCCGCCCATGGCAAATTGAGAATGTGGTTCCTGACCGGGGGGAGGCGTTTTTTTTTATTACTGGTAGTCTCTTTAGGGACGTGAAAATTCACTCTAGTGAATGTGTATGGGCCCAATGCAGATCATAAAACTTTTTCTATCAGCTGGATCAAACTCTGCTAAAACATAGAGTGGGCTCACTACTAATTGGGGGGGGGGGGGGAGATTTTAATTTGGCTTTAGACCCCCAGTTGGATAATTCGTCCATGGCGGTTCAATATGCTCAGAGGGATAGGTCCTTGCTATGTGCTTTTCTACTTAGGTGGCAGTTGGCAGATCTTTGGCGGGCAACTAATCCAGCCCACAAAGCCTACACATATTACTCCTTTGTCCATAAATCCTTCTCTCGCATAGATTTTTGGCTTGGGGATAACACTTTGCCAGGAATTCTGTCTTGGTCAGATCATAGCCCAGTTCTGCTCCAGCTTGGGAATGGAGTCCAGGCTGTGACCTGACTGGCGGTTAGATGACTCGCTATTGGCGGACATGACCTATCTTCTCCATTGGAAAAATTAATTAAAAATATATCGAATTCAATGATACGGGTGAGGTTTCACCAGCGATACTATGGGACAGCTTTAAAGCTGTTATGAGGGGTCATCTCATTGCTCTACGCACTCATATACAGCCTGAGAAATGTCAAGCGGAAAAGTTGATTTGCAGGAGGCTGGAGGGCGTGGAGCATTCCATGTGTCGCCAGGCCTCGAGACCTTCCCCCCGGTTGTTAGATCAAGTCCATAAGCTTCGACAAGAGCTACATGAGGTCCAGCTAGCCGAGATCTCGGAACAGCTTCAGCAAGTCAGCCAGACTCATTTTGAATTTGGCAATAAGGCTAGTAGACTCTTAGCTTATAAACTTAAGCAACAGCGTGATTGAACATATATCGCAAGTCTTAGGGATGATAAGGGCGAGATATGGTGCGACTCAGCTGGGATAAAGATGCAATTCAGAGAGTATTATGGCCAGCTGTACAAGCCAGATATAGACAAGTCCAAGGCGGATATTTTAGCTTTTCTCAATCGAGTGGCGATGCCCAGTCTACCTATGAGCACTCGAGAGAGGCTATCCAGGCCCATTGAATTAGAGATCTTACAAGTAATCCATGAACTGGCTGCTTGCAAGGCCCCGGGACCTGATGGTTTCACTAACAAATTTTATAAGGTTTTTGGCCATCTTATGAGCCCCTTGCTGTTAAAGGTGTTTAACTCTTTCCTAGAGGGTCAGCAAATTCTTGAGTCCTGGACTTTGGCGATCATTATGGTACTGCTCCGCTCCACTCCACTCATTATTTTATATACCTCTATAATGTCTCCCCTCAGCCGTCTCTTCTCCAAGCTGAAAAGCCCTAGCCTCCTTAGTCTGCCTAAGTTGCTCTGTTTATGACACTTCCCCTTGCCTTGCCGGTTAAATTTTTTCACGGGTTACAGAGTAGAATTTTCTCATTCATCTGGAAGAGGAGGCCACCACATGGGTGAAGAACGTGTGATGCACCAGGTTAGAGAACAAGGAGGTATGGGTGTCCCTTTTTTCTTTGAATATTATAGAGCTGCACAAATTTGCATTTTTGCTGACTGGGTTCAAGGGGTATCTAAGATACGGAAATCACTGGAGCAGGTCTGGTCAGGCCCATACCCTTTAAAAGCTATCCCATGGCTTCCTGATCGTGAGCTGAAAGAGGTGATCAGTGGGGCTCCACCACTCATTAGATGGCCTGGAGCGCAATCAGGGGGAAGTTCTTTCCTGGCCGTGTATACTTTTATACTCATATATCGATATGCCCCTCAATTTGCTCTGGGGATCTTGGACCCCTGTTATCATATATGGGAAAAGAAGGGCTTATGTGAGTTGGAGCAGGTCTGGGAAGAGGGGGAGTTACTCTCCTTTGCTGAGCTACGGGAGGAATATGGGATTCTAATTTCTAGCTTTTTTCAGTACTGGCAAGTAAGGGACTTAATCTTGCAGAGGACACAGGGGGGAACTATCGTTGACAAATTGGAATTGGAAATGACGGGGGGGGGGGGGGGAGAGGAGGAATCTCTCACCTATATCGGGCTCTATTATCCTACTCTAAGCCTATCATATATTATCAAAATGGGAAT
Organism: Microcaecilia unicolor; assembly: GCF_901765095.1. NCBI lineage: Eukaryota > Metazoa > Chordata > Amphibia > Gymnophiona > Siphonopidae > Microcaecilia > Microcaecilia unicolor. The sequence goes on along the minus strand of NW_021963691.1, from coordinate 30,562 downwards.
CAGCTCTGGGGACCTCATGAATATGAGCAGGTGTTAAGTCTTTGCTGCGAGTCTCTGTTTCGAGTGCTTTAATAAATTGGTACTACACCCCTAAGTGCTTGGCAGCTATGTTCCCTTTGGGATTTCCCTTGTGTTGGGGGCAATGTGGCTCAGTTGGAGATATGTGCCATGTATGGTGGTCCTGTCCTCGGGCACAAGAGTTCTGGACTGTGGTCTTGAAATTTGTTGCTAGTCTTACAAAGATTTCATATCCTCTGAAGATGGATCATTGTGTTTTGCACTTTAGGCCATGTGGAGTGAAGGTGCACACCCACCATTTGGCCACATTTGTGTTTGTGGTGGGCAAATTGGTGCTCGCTGTGGCGTGGAAACAATCTACCTTACCGGGTTTGGATGTGATTCAACAGAAATTGGCACATATTCATCTGATGTCCAAACTAACAGCCATGCATACTGGACAGTTGTTGACTTATTCACGTATTTGGGACCCTTATGTGAAGTGGACTGCTTGCCCCGATTCTTCTCCATCTACTTTGTGACGATGGATAGGGGGTTGGGGGGGGGGGTGGTTACATGTTGAAGGGATAAACTGACTTAATGGCTTTGTATTATGAGCTGGCTACAACACTGTTGGGGTTGTGACAATATTACTGTTATGTTTCTACCTTGAATCTTAATAAACACTTTTGAAATTAAAAAAAATATATATCATAGAATATTCAATGGAAACGAATGTTTATAAAAGCTGGTTAAGTGTTTTGTATTACAGTAATTACAACATTCTAGTTATCGTTTACTACTTTCTGTTTAATTCCCATGGAGATTGTTGCACAGGTCTCCACCTTTATACCCATAAAACCTGGAACAGTGAATGACCGGTTTTCAGCAAGTCTCTGTCCAATGCTTTGCACTTGTGCATAACACAGGAAAGTCAGTTGGAATACGTTCTGTAGCCAAAACATCATCAGAGATGTGGCAATTATTTAATTTATATATTTATTAGATTCTTTATATACCACCTTTCTATAGTACAATCAAAGCGGATTACATATTGCTTTCAGGCACTTTCTCTATCCCTAGTGGGAAGTTTTCTGACTGGGCCAATAAAGGGTTAAGTCACTTGCCCAGGGTCACAGGGAACTGCAGTGGGAATAAAACCCAGCTCCCTAGGTTCTCAACCCATTGCACTAACCATTAGTCTGCTCCTCCGCCCCAATAAGCTAATGGATCAAGTGTACACACATTATTATTATTTTGCTCACACCTTTTTCAGTAGTATCTCAAGGTGAGTTACATTCAGGTACACTGGATATTTCTCTATCCCAGGAGGGCTCATAATCTAAGTTTGTACCTGAGGCAATGGAGGGTTAAGTGACTTGCCCAAGATCACAAGGAGCAGCAGTGGGATTTGAACTGGCCATCTCTGGATTGCAAGACCGGTGCTCTAACCACTAGGGCACTCCTCCACATTGTGCAGTATATGTATGTGGAGTAGCAGCCTAATAGTTAATACAGTGGTCTGAGAACCAGAAGAACCCATTTTGATTCCCACTGCAGCTCCTTGTGACTCTGGACAAGTCACCTAACTCTCCATTGCTCCAGGTACAAAATAAGTACCTGAATATAATATAGGTCCTGCGCATGGAATGTGGAGCATTTCTGAAAGAACACGCAGGACCCAAGAGGCAGGCAGAGCTCCAAAGTTTCAATGTGTGGTTAAGACGATGGTGCAGGGATGAGAGATTTAGATTTGTTAGGAACTGGGCAACATTCTGGGAAAGGGGGAGCCTATTCCAAAAGGATAGGCTCCACTTTAACTGGGATGGAACCAGGCTGCTGGAATTAACATTTAAAGAGGAGATTTAAAGAGCAGCTTTTAAACTAGAATGGGGGAAAGCCAACAGTCACTCAGGAGCATATGGTTCAGAATTGGGTATGTTTGAAGGGTGCTAAAACAGGACATTTAGGGAATCCCAAATACAGAGGTTTCAACAATGGTTAAACAAAGCCAGGAATCTTTAAGGGGAGAGCAGAATCAAGGAAGCAAATTATCCCTGTAACCTTCTAAGCAGCTTGTAGATACAGGGGAAAAAATGTACAATTTAAAGTGCCTGTATGCAAATGCTAGAAGCCTAAAAAACAAAATGAGAGAGTTAGAAATATACAGCACAAAATGAAGAGGCTGATATAATACAAATTTCTGAGACCTGGTGGAAGGAGGACAATCAATGGGACACTGTGTTATTAGGGTACAAATAATGATAGAGTGGATCAGATTGGAGGTGGGGTTGCACTATATGTTAGAGGGGGAATTGATTCAAAGTAAACTTTCTGCACAAAACAGATAGCAGCATGGAATCCTTATAGATAATTGGATAGAAATTCCATGTGTAAAGGGAAAGAGTATATTCGTTGGGCTATAATACTGTCCACTAGGACAGAACAAACAGACAAATGAAGACATGTTTACAGAAATTAGGAAAGCTGGCAAACTGGGCAACAGTATAATAATGGGTGATTTCAATTACCAACAGTTCAGAGTGGTAATTTTATTATTAACATTTGTATAGTGCTACCAGACGCACGCAGCGCTGAACACCTGACAGAGACAGTCCCTACTCAATAGAGCTTACAATCTAAAAATACAGAGAGAAGACAATTAAGGGTGAGGGAAGTTTCTTCTACTGTAATATTGAAATGGCAAGAGAAACAAAAATTGTGGAGAATAAAGACCTCAGAAAACAAGAGTCATGCCACAGGAACTAATGATAGTTCAAATAGGCACGCTCCTTCATAATCACAGGTCAGACAAAAACTCCACTTAAGAGAAGAAACAGCATTACAGTAGGTTAATGTAAATGTTCATGTTACTGCCAAAGTAGTATAATATTGTCTCCAGCAACCATTTAATAAAGGCAGTAGCATAAGAGAGGAGTTCCATCCCCTTTATCATTTTGGTTGTTCTTCTTTGAACCTTTTCTAATTCTGCTATATCTTTTTGAGAAACGGCAACCAGAACTGAACTCAATACTTAAGGTGAGGTTACACCATAGAGCGATGATACAGAGGCATTATAGTATTTTCAGTCTTACCATCCCTTTTCTAATAATTCCTAGCATCCTGTTTGCTTTTCTTGGCTGCTGCTGCACACTGGGCAGATTTCAGTCTACAATATTTACTTATCTGTATCCATTTCCCCACCTATTTGCAGGCTCAATGTGGCTTACATAGTACCGTGATGGCGAACGCCAATTCTGGTATCAGAAATACATAGTGGTAATTGCGTTAAAGTTCAAGAGTAACAGAGTGTCTTAGGTAGTTGAGGAGGAAGAATTAAGTGTCCTTTTCTGGTACAAGTTTCGTTGTGTTGCAGGGTTCGGGTGTTTAGGTTGGATCGTTGTGGTAGGCTTTCTTGAAAGATTGGTCTTTAATGATTTCCGGAAGGTTGTTAGGTCATGCATTGTTTTCGTGGTGTTTGGTAGTGCATTCCATATTTGTGTGCTTATATAGGAGAAGCTGGATGCATATGTTGATTTGTATTTTAGTCTTTTGCAGGTTGGGTAGTGGAGATTTAGGAATGTGCATGCTGACCTGTGTTTCTGGTTGGTAAGTCTATGAGGTCTGCCATGTAGATTGGGGCCTCGCCGTGAATAATTTTGTGAACCAGGGTGCAGATTTTGAATGCGATTGGAGCCAATGCAGTTTTTCATGTAGGGGTTTGGCGCTTTCATATAGGGTATGATACATACCTGTAGCAGTTGTTCTCCGAGGACAGCAGGCTGATTGTTCTCACGACTGGGTGACGTCCGCGGCAGCCCCCACCAACCGGAAATAAGCTTGCGGGACGGTCGACACGCAGGGCACGCCCACCGCGCATGCGCGGCCGTCTTCCCGCCCGTGCGCGACCGCTCCCGCCAGTTGAATGACTAGCAAAAAATATGAAATACACAACTCCAAAGGGGAGGAGGGAGGGAAGGTGAGAACAATCAGCCTGCTGTCCTCGGAGAACAACTGCTACAGGTATGTATCATACCCTTTCTCCGAGGACAAGCAGGCTGTTTCTCACGACTGGGGTATCCCTAGCTCTCAGGCTCACTCAAAACAAGAACCCAGGTCAATTGAACCTCGCAACGGCGAGGAAACAACAGAAATTGACCTACGAAGAACAACTAACTGAGAGTGCAGCCTGACCAGAATAAATTCGGGTCCTGGAGGGTGGAGTTGGATTTACACCCCAAACAGATTCTGCAGCACCGACTGCCCGAACCGACTGTCGGTCGGGTATCCTGCTGGAGGCAGTAATGTGATGTGAATGTGTGGACAGATGACCACGTCGCAGCCTTGCAAATCTCTTCAATAGTGGCTGACTTCAAGTGGGCCACTGACGCTGCCATGGCTCTAACACTATGAGCCGTGACATGACCCTCAAGAGTCAGCCCAGCCTGGGCGTAAGTGAAGGAAATGCAATCTGCTAGCCAATTGGAGATGGTGCGTTTCCGACAGCGACCCTAGCCTGTTAGGGTCGAAAGAAACAAACAATTGGGCGGACTGTCTGTGGGGCTGTGTCCGCTCCAAGTAGAAGGCCAATGCTCTCTTGCAGTCCATGTGTGCAACTGACGTTCAGCAGGGCGGGTATGCGGCCTGGGGAAGAATGTTGGCAAGACAATTGACTGGTTAAGATGGAACTCCGACACCACCTTCGGCAGGAACTTTGGGTGGGTGCGGAGCACTACTCTGTTGTGATGAAATTTGGTATATGGAGCATGAGCTACTAGGGCTTGAAGCTCACTGACCCTACGAGCTGAAGTAACTGCCACCAAGAAAATGACCTTCCAGGTCAAGTACTTCAGATGGCAGGTATTCAGTGGCTCAAAAGGAGGTTTCATCAGCTGGGTGAGGACGACGTTGAGATCCCATGACACAACAGGAGGCTTGATAGGGGGCTTGACAAAAGCAAGCCTCTCATGAATCGAACGACTAAAGGCTCTCCAGAGATGGCTTTTCCTTCCACACGATAATGGTAAGCACTGATCGCACTAAGGTGATTCCTTACTGAGTTGGTCTTGAGGCCAGACTCTGATAAGTGCAGAAGGTATTCAAGCAGGTTCTGTGCAGGGCAAGAACGAGGTTCTAGGGCCATGCTCTCACACACACGACAAACCTCCTCCACTTGAAAAGTAACTCTTTTTAGTGGAATCCTTCCTAGAGGCAAGCAAGACCCGGGAGACACCCTCAGACAGACCCAACGCAGTGAAGTCTACGCCCTCAACATCCAGGCCGTGAGAGCCAGAGACTGGAGGTTGGGGTGCAGCAACGCTCCGTCGTTCTGCGAAATGAGAGTCGGAAAACACTCCAATCTCCACGGTTCTTCGGAGGACAACTCCAGAAGAAGAGGGAACCAGATCTGGCGGGGCCAAAAGGGCGCGATCAGAATCATGGTGCCGCGGTCTTGCTTGAGCTTCAGTAAGGTCTTCCCCACCAAAGGTATGGGAGGATAAGCATACAGGAGGCCGGTCCCCCAATGGAGGAGAGAGGCATCCGACGCTAGCCTGCCGTGTGCCTGAAGTCTGGAACAGAACAGAGGCAGCTTGTGGTTGATCTGAGAGGCGAAAAGGTCCACGACGGGGGTGCCCCACGCTCGGAAGATCTTGCGTACCACTCTGGCAGGAGCGACCACTCGTGCGGTTGCATGACTCTGCTCAGTCTGTCGGCCAGACTGTTGTTTACGCTGCCAGGTACGTGGCTTGGAGGAGCATGCCGAACCGACACGCCCAACGCCACATCCCGACGGCCTCCTGGCACAGGGGGCGAGATCCGGTGCCCCCTGCTTGTTGACGTAATACATTGCAACCTGATTGTCTGTCCGAATTTGGAATTTGACACAGGACAGCGATCTCTGAAAGCCTTCAGTGCGTTCCAGATCGCTCGGAGCTCCAGGAGGTTGATCTGCAGATCCTTTTCCTGGAGGGACCACAGACCCTGAGTGTGGAGCCCATCGACATGGGCTCCCCACCCAGGCGAGATGCATCCGTCGTCAGCACTTTCGTGGGCTGCGGAATTTGGAATGGACGTCCCAGGGTCAAATTGGTCCGGATGGTCCACCAGAGCAGTGAAGTGCGGCAACTGGTGAGAGGCGGATGACATCTTCTAGATTCCCGGTGGCTTGAAACCACTGGGAAGCTAGGGTCCATTGAGCAGATCTCATGTGAAGACGAGCCATGGGAGTCACATGAACTGTGGAGGCCATATGACCCAGAAGTCTCAACATCTGCCGAGCTGTGACCTGCTGAGACGCTCTGGTCTGCGAAGCCAGGGCCAAGAGATTGGTAGCCCTCGCTTCGGGAAGGTAGGCCTGAGCCGTCTGGGTATTCAGCAGCGCTCCTATGAATTCCAGAGACTGAGTAGGCTGGAGATGGGACTTGGGTAATTATCACAAACCCCAGCAGCTCCAGAAGTTGAATAGTGCACTGCATGGACCGGAGGGGCCTGCCTCCGAGGTGCTCTTGACCAGCCAATCGTCGAGATATGGGAACACGTGCACTCCCAGCTTGCGTAGATACGCCGCCACCACCACGAGGCACTTTGTAAACACTCGTGGGGCAGAGGCGAGCCCAAAGGGCAGCACACAATGAAAGTGCCGTGCGCCCAGGCGGAATCTGAGATACTGTCTGTGAGCTGGCAGTATCGGGATGTGAGTGTATGCGTCCTTTAAATCCAGGGAACATAGCCAATCGTTTTTCTGAATCATTGGCAGAAGGGTGCCCAAGGAAAGCATCCTGAACTTTTCTTTGACCAGGAATTTGTTCAGGCCTCTCAGGTCTAGGATGGGACGCATCCCCCCTGTTTTCTTTTCCACAAGGAAGTACCTGGAATAGAATCCCTGCCCTTCCTGCCCGGGTGGTACGGGCTCGACCGCATTGGCGCTGAGAAGGGCGGAGAGTTCCTCTGCAAGTACCTGCTTGTGAAGGGAGCTGAAAGACTGAGCTCCCGAAGGACAATTTGGAGGCAGGGAGGCCAAATTCAGGGCGTATCCGCACCGCACTATTTGGAGAACCCACTGGTCGGAGGTTATGAGAGGCCACCTTTGGTGAAAAAATTTTAACCTCCCTCCGACGGCAGATCGTCGTCGGTACGGACACTTGTAGGGGGCTATGTTCCCGTGGATCCAGTCAAAAGCCCGTCCCCGGCTTTTGCTGTGGAGGCGCAGGGGGCTGCTTAGGCGCACGCTGTTGACGAGAACGAGCGCGCTGGGGCTGTCCCTGTGCCTGGCGAGGCCTTCGGGCTGGCTGGTTGTACCTACGCTTTGCAAAAGAATAGGGTGCAGCCTGCCGTGCCCGGGAAAAAACGCCCACCGTGGGGGCGGGTGCTGAAGGCGCCGGTGGGAGAGCTTGTCGAGAGCGGTTTCCCGCTGATGCAGTTGGTCCACCATCTGCTCGACCTTCTCACCGAAAATGTTATCCCCCGGCAAGGGACGTCAGCCAGTCTCTGCTGGGTGCGGTTGTCCAGGTCAGAGGCACGCAGCCATGAGAGCCTGCGCATCACTCTACCTTGGGCCCGCAAGAGCGAGATGCCACGTCACAGGTGTCAAAAATCCCCCTGGACAGGAACTTTCTGCACGCCTTCAGCTGCCTGACCACCTCCTGATAAGGCCTGGACTGCTCCGGCGGGAGCTTATCGACAAGGTCCGCCAGCTGTTGCACATTGGTCCGCATGTGAATGCTCATATAGAGCAGGTAAGATTGGATGCGGGTCACGAGCATGGAGGATTGGTAGGCCTTCCTCCCAAATGAGTCCAGAGTGCGAGACTCCCGCCCGGGGGGCGCCGAGGAGGCGGTATCCCTCGACTCCGTTGCCCCTCTGAGAGCAGAATCCACGACCGCCTGAGTCATGGGGCAACTGGGGCCGCATGAGCTCTGGGTCAGAGTGGATCCTGTACTGGGACTCTGCTTTCTTGGGAATGGTGGTGGGATTAGTTAGTGGTCGCACCCAGTTCCGGAGCAGCGTCTCCTTCAGGACATTGTGCAGCGGGTACCGTGGAGGACTCTCTAGGTGGTGATGGATAGTCGAGGACCTCGAGCATCTCGGCCCTCGGCTCTTCCACAGAGACCAGGGAAAGGGAATGCTTATAGACATATCCCGCACAAAGGAGGCAAAGGAGAGACTCTCAGGAGGTGAGAGCTTCCTCTCCGGTGACGGCGTGGGGTCCGAGGGAAGGCCCGTAGACTCCTCTGAGGAGAAATATCTCGGGTCCTCCTCTTCCCCCACGAGTCCTCATCCTCGGTATCGGACATTAGCTCATGTAGCTGCGTCCGGTACGGGCCCGGCTCGACGCGAGGCACCGAGGTCTCGGTGTCGTCGAGCGGTGGACTCCCGCGCCGGCGGGGACGGAGCTCCCTCCATCGACGTCGACGGGGACTCCACCTGCGTGGCTGTCGAGACCGGCACCGCAAGCGGCGGGCGCGGTGTCGACTGCCCCGGCGCCGGGCTAGAGCTCGCCGGCGCCACAGTCTCGGCGCCGAGGGCGCAAGCACCCCCGGCGCCGGCACAGCCTGGCGCATCAGCCCTTCCAGGATCCCCGGAAGGATGGCTCTGAGGCACTCGTCCAGGCCCGCTGCCGGGAAAGGCGGTGGGGCCGGTAAGGGTGTCGGTGCCGGAAGCTGCTGGGGCCAGGAGACGGCACCGAGGTGCCGGAACCCCGACGCGTCGGTACCTCCACCACGACGGAGATCTCTCCTCTCTGCGATGACGCTTCGGCGTCGACTCCTCTTCAGGGTGCACGAGGGCTCCCGGTGACGGCGCTTCTTGTCTTTTTTCCGGTGCACGTCACCGGTGCCGGAGGGCATGGAGGAGGAGGAGGTCGATCCCCCTCGGTCTCGGGGTACCGGGTCCGACAGGGTTCGGTCCCGTGGCTCACGAGTTGAGGGAGTGACCGGGCCGACTGCCCACGCGGTCTCTCTACCCCACTCGCCGGCGGACCGGCGGGCCGACGGGACCTGTTCTCCTGGGGTCGCTGCCATCGGTGCCGATGTCTCGGGCATCGATACCGGTACCGAAGAACCGGTCTTCGATACCGATGCCGTCGAGGTCGACGTCGAGGGGCCGGCGCAAGTTCCAAAAAGACGGTCCCGCAGAACTTGCCTCGCAACCTGAGTCCGTTTCCGGAGACCGAGACACAAAACGCACGACTTGAGATTGTGCTCCGGCCCGAGGCATGGAGGCACCAAGCGTGGGTGTCGGTCTGCGAGATCGGCCGGCCGCAGCGACACCACTTTTTAAATCCACTCGGGACCTTCGAGGACATCGACGGAAAAATCGCGTCGGCGAAGTCAAAGTCGGCAATGGTGGCTAAAATCACACCACGAAAATTGAAACCGACCGAGCGGCCACTAGGCCGCAACGAGGCGTCCCCGCTAGAAAGCGAGGGAAAAGAAGGAGCGCGTGCTCCACACGCGCAAAATTCCTTTTTTTTTTTTTTTTTTTTTTTTTAATAAAAGAGAAAAAGAAGAAGAAGAGGCCGAACAGGCCAAAAGCGACGATCCGCGTAAACGCGGTCGAAAAAATCCGGCGGCTGAAACGAGAGAGAGGAAAACACAACTCTCTCAGTCGCGGAAAAAAGTAACTGGCGGGAGCGGTCGCGCACGGGCGGGAAGACGGCCGCGCATGCGCGGTGGGCGTGCCCTGCGTGTCGACCGTCCCGCGAAGCTTATTTCCGGTTGGTGGGGCTGCCGCGGACGTCACCCAGTCGTGAGAACAAGCAGCCTGCTTGTCCTCGGAGAACGAGTTTTCCAATATAGCAAAAGGGAACATAAATGCTAGAACATGTTTTTTTTTAAATAAAGTATAAGAAACCTTTTTTGTAGGCCTTTGCCACAGTTGCCATAGATTGTTCAAACATCTGCAGGAAAGCGGGACTATAGTTAAACCTTTACCAGTTGAGACGGTACTTGTGCAGTCATGCACTTCTGAGGACAGACATCCACAGGTAGCTTCATCTATTCACCAGTGATATCTCAAAACGGCAGGAACTCATATATTATATCACAGCTATGTATATGTAATCAGGGGGAATAAGGGGGAGAAAACTGCTGGATCATGGAAGCTGAAGTAGCACAGAAAATGTCAAATACAGTCAAGTACTGCACATGATTTATAGGATAGCCAAGCTAATTGCTTACAGTAAATGTACCACTGGCATTTATTATGGATATAATAAGGATTGAAAAGTCATCCAGTTCTTACTCAGCAGGGGTGCCATGTATCCCTGTCTCCTCCAAATAATAAGGGTCAAAAGGTGGAAGTATATGGTAAGAGCAAGGCAGTGTGCTCTCTCCTATCCTGCAACCATTGTCTCTCTTCTGCTCCCCCCCCCCCCTCATACTCTCTTGAGGTGTGGTATGCAGCCAAACTCTGCCACCCTATTTGGTGTTTCCCACCCTGGCTCTGGAATTTACTCCCACCTTCCCCGGCTTTTTTACGTTATCAAATGCATCAAAAAGGCAATGTAATGATATTAAAGGAATACAATATATTTGGGGGTTAAAGAAGTGAAATCAAAAGCAACCAAAAATGGTGCGTGTCCAGTGTTGTAAATTCAGTCATTTTTTTTTCCATATGAAACAGTAAAACTAGAAACAGTATATCTGTTGTATTTTTCTTTATTTAACATTTGTTATATTAAAAATAAAAATGTATAATGAAGAGGTAAAAACAGTTCACAATTCTGTTCTGAGCTCTCTCTGCCAACTACACCACTGAACTCCGTAAAACCTAAATATTCAAAAACCAATACAACATAAAACAACTGGCTCTTCATACATACATAAAACCTAATAAACAACACTAGAAAGGTTTAAAATTAAAAAAGAGGAAAACAACGACATGGAAAGCCAAGTGGTAAAACATTATGAACAGTACAGTTTTCGTTTGTTCCTAATACTCTATGATCAAGTCACAAACTTTAAAATAAGAGCAGCTTAAATTTGTGGTACTTTGCAACAGAGAAAGAAGAAAAGAGGGAAAAACAAAATACTTTTCTTCCAGTGTTTGTTCAGTTATCAGATCTGCCAGTTCATAGACCACATCTGGCAAGGGATCAGTGACCTAAAACAGACTCAGAATACCTCTCATGGGCCGGTTCACAGGACTGAGAGACAGATGCTGCAATTTAAGACTCCATTCCAAATTTCTCTTAATACATTTTAAAGACATTACGTTTGTGATTTACAAAGTCCCCACCCACCCTCAAAACAAAACTTTTAACAAATTTAGTTTTCCCAAATGCATGCTAGAAATAATTGAAAACCAACAAAATGACAGTGGTTACTACAGCTGCTAATTTTGCTGCTATATTAAAGCTGGATGCTTTTCATGTATTCTACCAGATTTAATTCGTAACAGAAACTAGACATATAGCACAAAGAAAACTCATGGAGAGTAATGCTGCTGACCACTAAGTGGTTCATAATGCAAAGAAACATGGGCAGAACACACATCTCACCATTTCCCCTTGGAAATAAGAAAAAATAACAATTACAACAACAAAAAAAAAACAAAAACCCTAAACATTTGGTCAAAGTTTTTCTCCTGGCAACAAAATCACCATGGTATCTTTCCTTCAAAGAAAGACATTGTATTTATGTTTTTCTAATCCACCCCACATTGAAGTTCATGCCATTGTGGCAAAGCAATATTTTGCCTTCACTAATGGCAGTACTGGGTATGTTGAAATGTTACCCTGTGAATTAATCATAGTGTGCGCTAAAATCTTCCTACAGCTATTAGACATTGTTCTTCAGGTCCTGATGTTAACAACTTTGTTCTCTCTTTAGAAATTCTCCCCTTCCATTTTGTTGGCCTATCGAGGAGCCGGTGTTCGTTGATAGATCCCTACATGGTAGTGGGGGGAGGGGGGAGATATTCTGAGTGTAGTTTGCAGTCTGAAACCATAAAGGAACAGAAACCATTTAAAAAAAAGTCACTGGCTCCTTAAAGTGTAGTGTGCTATAAGAGATCACATCTAGAAGGCTCCCATTTCAGTCCAGCAGTCTGTCAGTTTTACTGATAAATACTGCTCTAAAAATCAGAGACACACCAAAGTAGGTAGAGAGATAATGTGCACATGTAGATTTGTCATCCTCTCTACCTCGGAATGTAGTTTTATGATGGGCAGTAAACATGGAAAAATAAAAAACCCATACCCTTGGAATTTTAATCAGTTTGTGTTTCTCAGGGTAAATATGCTATGATAATTTAAATATCTGCATGATCACTTGTTCACCAAATCCTCACCCTTATCTGCAAGTGATCTGTACACACTCCATACAAGTGCTACACACAGATCAGATTTCCAGAGGGCACATCATTTACCATTTCACCCTCTGATATACCCTCTAAAATAACTTTGATTAAAATCTTTTGGAGTAAGTCCTCCTTCCCTCTCCTCCAAACCCCCAAAAACCTTGAACATAGAGATATGCTTCTAAAAACACTGTTTGCTCATTAACAGGTCTTCCATGCTGTAGGTCTTATCCCACTGGCTGCTTTTCTAACAAATTAAAACATCTTTTCTTTCAACAGTGACAGGTCTCAAGGATTTATATTTTTGGAGAAAGTGGAAGGTGTTCCATTTGTTTCTGTGTGTAACAAGTCAGATACATTTCAACTGGCATTTAAGACAAATTAACAATATGATGAATTATTAGAGTGTAATAACTGTTCCATCCTCCTCGACCTCCTCTGGGGATAACCAAGCTGTGTCGGGGGTCAGTTTTCAATGTGCTCAGCAGTTTGTGGAGATTGCCATTGCTTTCCCGCCCAGAGTGGTTAAGTACCAGGTCTCTCTGCAGCCTGTGGCTAAGGCTACTCCCATTGATTCTGGACAGGCTGGTAGAGGGTAGGCTGTGTGACTTTGGAATGTGTAGGGGCTCCAGACTACCCTCTATGACAATGTCAGGTTCTTCATCACTCTCCATGTCGTCTGGGAGGAAGTTCTGTAGCAAGTGGGAAGAAGGCAAGCTATGGTGGCTAGCTGTGCTGTCTGTAGACTGCCCAGAGCTGCCAGACATTCTACTGCTCCGGATATTGTTCCTTTGATTTGCTGGGCTTGACTGTGATAATAAGATTGTGGCTGTTAGCAATCATCATGTCCGTCACCTGGTCAAGAGTTTTCCAGCTACCTCTATGCCATTGACCTCTAGCACTCATCATTGACAGCCAGGAGCCCAGTGCTCTCTGCTAGCCTCCAGGAACCATGCGCGAGATGAAAATACCAGGCACTTTTTCAAGCCCATGAGGTGTCACCCTCACATGGTCCCATCGCGGATATAGAATCCCAGTGGCTTCTCACAGCAGTCGGTACAGCCTCACTCCTGTGCGTCTCAGGAAGAATGTCTGTATCAATGATAGAAGACACGGGCCTGAAGTCATGTGGCATGCTGATGTCAATGTGTGGTCGTTTGCGTGCGTTGTCATTGCGGAGCGTCACCAATGCCTTTTCCTACGGGTCAGTGTGTTGGTTCCGAAGTTGCTGTAGTCCACTTCCTCTGCAACCAGACAAAAAAATAATCAGTCACATCTGTGAAATTACATAACAGTATTATAGCAGGGGAAGATGGAATCAATTTAAAAAGTATAATACTGATAAGGCAGCTAAAAAAAACAACATACATATTACCAGGTGGGAAGGAGCTCTTCAGCTCTGCATATGGAGCAGTAGGAAATAGCATGGAGCAGTAGGAAATAGCATGTGATTGGAGCGTAAGGTCACACCAATCATTTAATATTCTATAAGCCCCAACCTACATACTACACAAAAAGCTATTCTAAAAAGTGCTAAAAAAAAAGCACCAGAATATGATGCACTGAAAATTTTGACATGCTAAACCCATGATGATGAATTTCTGGCTTATGAGCGCCTGAAGTTGCATTTAGTGTAAACTCTACCAGGGATCCATAGATGCAACTCCCTAAAAACTGAAGGAAGTTGCACCTTAGTGGACGCCCATCAGACTTGGCAACTCCAATTAGAATTACTCCTCTAAATCCTCTGCAACACATACAAACTAAAAATCACCAAAACTTACTTCAGTCTGTATAGTAATGCTGCATCAGGCACCTTCACATCAGTCTGTCTAAATGCCTGCAGCTTTGTTCTCTAGGCCCATATGAATGGATGACTCACGTACAGGCCAACCAAATTTCAGTTTTTGTGCCGAAAGTGGCCCAAACTCCTTTTTCCTGCCCGGTTTCAGTTTTGGCCGAAAGGGTACAGCTATGGTTTCAGTTTCAGCAAAAAGTGACCAAGCTGAAAATTTGTGCTTTGTCCTAATTGTCTCCTCCTGCCCCATCCTACTTACATCCCTGATTGTGTAGGGGTGTAATCAGGACAGGAGTGATCCCCAGTTGCTCCTTCCCATGCTGGTTCTGCTCGTAAAATGGCTGCCATGACCTCAAGTGGCACTCTTGCAAGTATAGGAGCCAACTTTTCAAAGTGATTGTGGGTGCTGAACACAACCCAACATTCCCTCTGCCTGTTACCACCAAAAAAAAAAAAAGAAATAGTCCTAGATGCATTCAAAGATTAATATGAGGCTCATTTCCTGAAGTTTAGCATATACATTATTCCTTACTATACTATCAAAGCACTGTCCCCTGCACTTTTAAAATCCAAACCACATAGACAGCTTTTAACACTATATACAAACCTGGGCAAAAACACACTCAGAATAACCATAGCATCATAGCACTAATTGCCAGGACACAAAGAACTACAACCTCATGTGTGAAAGGCAGCAGTGTAAATACTGCACTGGGCCCTAAACACCAATACATACCTTGTGAAAAAACCCCAAAACAAACAAGATCTCTACACAGAATACCACTCATGGTCCACATAAAAACACTTAACACAACAGATATATCAGAAGGGGCCAGAGATCAATATGAAGCAAAAACTGAACTGGAATCCTCAAGAAGTCAACTAAAATGGAAAATATCAGAGATGTACATTTAATTAAATCAGAGTAAAATACTATTTCTATCTCAGTTGTCTGAGCATTTTATTTTTCAGTTCACTTTGGTCCCAGTGTCTCTTCTGGGTTTGATTTATTTTCTTGTCTTTGCTGTGTTGTCCATTTGACATTTCTTCTCGCTCCATGTTCACCATCCTCCTGCATCCTTATTCATCCTAACATCTCCCCTCTGTGACCCTGACCTTCCTCCATTTTCAGCATCTGCCCTCTCAGTGTCTGGATCCAGCCCTGATATTTAGCATTTCCCCTGTGTCTTGCCCTATCCTGCATTTCCACCTCTGTGTTCCTGTCCTCTTATTCATCCCTCTCCCCTGTGATCAGCATTACTCTTCTGTGTCCCCATCACCCCCCCCCCCGTGCCCAGCATTACTCCTCTGTGTCCCTTCTCCCCCGTGTCCACATTCCTCCCCCCCCATGCCCAGCATCCTTTCTCTGTCTCCCTGTAGCTTCCCATCCACACCCTTCACCGTGGAGCCAGTATCTCTCCTTTAAGCTTCTCACCCACAGCCCCCTAAGGCTCCCTCATGGATCTCTCCCCCCCCTTCCATCCAGCATCTTCTTTCCCCATTTCTTCTACCCTCCCAGTCTCTCTCTCTCTTCCTCTACCCAACCCCAAGCTAGTCCAGCAGCTATCTCTCTCTCCCATTTCCATCCAGCACTCTTCCTGTCCAGTCCTTCCTTCCTCTCCTGTCCAGTAGAGCAGCTCTCTCTCCCCCTCCCTCTGGCTTGCAGGCCCATTTTCCTCCCCTTTGTCTCTAACTATCTTGATCGCTACTGGTAGAGGCACTGAGGCAACTGAAAAGTGTTGCCTCGGGGCCTTGATATTCCCTGTAGCGCCACATCCTACCCACACAGAGCAGGAAGTTGTAGCATCAAAGGAAGCAGGACACATCATAGGGAAGACGAGGTCTTGAGGCAGCTCTGCTCCTTTCAATCACAGTGGTGCACCTACTGGCAGCGAACAAAGTAGTTAGCAGTACCGGTAAGCTGCAGGGAAAGGGAGAGCTGCTCTTGGACTAAGAATTGAGGGGGGTGGGTTCCTCTTGTGGAGTGTTGGCACTTGCCATGCCCAAAATATTGGGGGGTGCTCAAGCAACCACGAGTTGGTGCCTATGCTCACAAGACAGCCGCAAGAGGTCACTGCAGCCATTTTGAGAGTACAGCTGACATAGGCAACAGTGACTGAGAATCATTCCTGCCCTGACTACACCACTTGACCACTAGGGATTGTAAGGTAGTCTTGAGGGGAGGGCTACTCTTTGCATTTTTTTGTGTGTGTGTGTGTTACGTGATTGCAAGTAATGCAGTTATGATCTTGCATATAGTTTGTATGGCAAACAGAGTGCTCCAAATACATGCTTTGATACAAACGTTTAGCAGGAATTTAAGTCTATAAATCTGTGATAAGCAGCTCCTTAGGAATTAGCCTATCTGTGGAGATAGGACATCAGCTATGGTGCAAAGTCAGCCATTGTAAAAGCACAGTGGTTTTTAGTTTCAGTTTTCATTAGCTGAGGTCCATGTGTGTGGAGGCTATTTTGCTTGGAGGTAAAATATGGTCTCATTATTATTTCTATTTGGGTGATTCTAAAAAAAAAGTTCCAGGCTCCATTGGGTATGATGAAGATGCAGGGTTTTAATCAAACTTGCAGTGTGCAGAAGCTAGATTCTATGAGAAAGGAACCTGCAGTGATTGTTTTCAAGCACAAGTACTAATCAGCTTATAGTGTTAGTAGAGAAATATTATAATGAGGTTTATATATAGAGGTATATAAAATAATGAGTGGAGTGGAAAAGATAGATATGGGGCGTCTGTTTACGCTTTCCAAAGATACTAGGACAAGGGGGCATGCGATGAAGCTGGAGTGCAGTAAGTTTAAACAAATAAGAGAAAATTTTTTTTACTCAGCGCGTAATTCGACTCTGGAATTCGTTGCTAGAGAATGTGGTTAAGGCGATTAGCTTAGCAGAGTTTAAGAAAGGTTTGGACGGCTTCCTGAAGGAAAAGGCCATAGAATGTTATTAAATGGACGTAGGGAAAAAGCCACTATTCCTGGGTCAAGCAGTACTAAATGCTTTGCTCCGTGGATCTTGTCGGGTGATTGTGACCTGGATTGGCCACTGTCGGAGACAGGGTGCTGGCTAGATGGACCTTTGGTCTGTCCCAGTGTGGCGATGCTTATGTCTTATGTTAGAAAACAATTTGAGAAGTGTATTGCTCTTGATTGTAATTTTTCAGAGCATGTAGTCCTCACATTTAGTAACATCAGTGTGCTTTTTATTCTGGATTGGGCATCAGGCTATAATGTCCACAGTGTCTGGACTCCTTTATCCTATTTTAGTAAGAATCTATATCATGCTTGTCCTTAATCAGTTATAACTAAATACAAAATGGGAAACATCTCAATGCTACTTTCTTTTGTTACTTGTGCAGTTTGGGTAAGCATAAAAACCTGGTAATTAATTTTTTTTGTAAAATACATTCTCAAAGTTCCTGTACCAGAGGATGTTTAACTACATCTCCATTGACTTAGGAATATAAACCCCAAACTTGTTGAGAAGTCCTTGTTAAAACGGATCTCCCAGTTGTCAGCCTGCGCTTGCAGTTCCTGGGACTGGAGGGTAATATCCTGTGGGATTAGCAAAGGGCTGCGAACTGAAAGTTCTAACAATTCCCAGTGGGCCTCATTGGTTCACATTCATACAACCAAACTTTAGTTTTTTTTGTTTTGGCTGAAACCAGCCGATAAATTTCAGCTGCAGTTTCAGTAGCAGTTTGGTTTCGGCCGAAACTGAAAAAAGCAGTTTTGGTCGTCCTCTAACCTCATGCATTGATGCGTGCGTGAGAAGACAAAACCTAGGCTTATGATTTAAGAATAATTCCCCTCCCTCAAGGGCACATCAGCTGAACGTTAAAAATGACTTTATTCCCTTCTAAATGAATTTTCACAAATTACAGAAGAGTTTTATTATCAACAATAATCCTTGTGAAAGTCTTCATACTCTTGTATTTATTTTAGACAGCAGAATGAAATATGTACAATTCAAAATGTACTGACCTAGGCATTTGTTTCATTGATCTACATAACAGAAAAGTCATATGATGTGCTGCACCCAGAGAACACTCCGTGAAGGTGGAGGCAGATTTTGTAATCTAGTATCACAGTAGAGCTTTTGAGTCTCAATGTTCAGTGATATGTAGTGTAAAACATGCACAAGAAGTAACCTTCTATCTCCAACCCTGCTGTAAAGCATAGAGGCAGCATTTATGCTGTGAAGATGCTTTGAAGCAGTGAGAAAATAATGAATGGTGCAAAATATGAGCAGATGCTTGACGAAAACCTGTTCCAGTCTGCCACAGAGCTGGGACTGGGAAGGCTCACCTTTCAGCAGGACAATGATCCCGAGCACAAACAAAAGCAAAAAAGGAGTAGCTTAGAATAAAGAAAGTGAACATTTGTTGCAACTATCTGGGTCTTGCCACATCTGAGTAAATGGAAAGCCACAGCACGTCAACTGAAACATCAGTTCCACTTACTCAGGCGTGGCAAGACCCGGACAAATGCAACAATCATTACACTAGCTGTGGAAGCCTAAGAGAAAAGAAAGTGAATGGCTCTCAGTAGCCCAGTTAAAGACCAGACCTGAATCCAATAGAAAATCTGTGGCAGACAAGGACCAAGGTCCACAGACCAATGACTGCTTCTTTGAGCAACTAGTCCAGGAACCGACAAGAGTGGGAGCTATTTTAGATTTAGTCCTTAGTGGAATGCAGACGTACAAGAGGTAACAGTGTTTGGTCTACTGGGTCAACAGTGATCATAACATGATCAAATTTGACTTCATAACTGGAGTGCAGTCAGTCATTAAGGATATCTACTGTAGCAGCATTTAATTTTTGTGGAAGGTACAATAGTTGCAAAGGTCACTTGGGCAATCTGATTACTGTGTTAACTTTCAAAGGGTCTGTCTGAAGCAGTCCCTTAGAATCAAAACTATATAGAGAGGAAAGGTCCCGGGGTCACTTTCTTTCTGAGAAGTTCTGAGAGAAGAAGGGTAAGTGAGTATTTTTTTTTTTGCCCTGTGCTTTGGTGATTTAAAGATTGGGGATAAAAAAGAGGAATTGTAATTTTACTGATAAAGATAGTATGAACTTTATTTTATTTTTATTACATTTGTACCCCACGCTTTCCCACTCATGGCAGGCTCAATGTGGCAGGCAATGGAGGTTAAGTGACTTGCCCAGAGTCACAAGGAGCTGCCTATGCCGGGAATCGAACTCAGTTCCTCAGGACCAAAGTCCACCACCCTAACGACTAGGCCACTCCTCCACTCCAAACTTTAAAACCCAAACTTTATTACCTAAATCTTCATTGTGTAAAACCCTTTCCCTATACTTTTAAACAAACTTTCAGCCACAGCCTATAGCATTAACAGATAGTCTAGAAGGCACAGCAGGGATAGTTCAGTCTTCATTCCCACCCACCCCTAGCACATCTCTTCATTTATAGTTAATCAATCTAATTAGGATAAAAAGGAGGACGTTTTCATTACTTTCTGAGAAGCAAAAGCTAAATAAATCACACAATATACCATATAACCTTAAGGCTCTTTATAATATCCCTAGTATCTTAACAAGTTTTAATTAATTGAACAACTCGATAATACTAAGATACAGACAGCAGTCTAGCAGCGAGAGGGATGCTATCCAATCTTTGCACTGAGTGTCACATGTATGTATCTCCCAGTTGGCCAGAAGTTATATGTGTATGCTTGATGCAAAGAACTCCTAGCTCTCAGACAAGTACGTACTCTTGAGGCTAGAGTAGCAGACTTGAAGGCGCTGAGGGAGACAGAGAGGTACACGAGGAGACCTACAGAAATGTTGTAGCGAAGTACCACTTCTAGTCTGGCAGCCCCTGTGCTGCCTTGAAGAAGGGAGGTCTAAAAGGAGCCTGGTGAAGTAGGAAGTAATCCTGTAGACAGAACCTGTCCACCAGGGGATGCAATATTCTCTCGCACCAAGGATGTCTCTCCAGGAACTTCTGCCTAGGATGGAAGGGTTAGGACAGCTGTTGTAGTTGGTGATTCAATTATTAGGCATGTAGATAGCTGGGTGGCTTGTGGACATGAGGATCACCCGGCCACTTGCCTGGTGCAAAGGTGGTGAACCTCATGTGTCACCTAGATAGAATTTTAGATAATGCTGGGGAGGAGCCTGCTGTCTTGGTACATGTGGGTACCAATGACATAGGAAAATGTGGGTGGGAAGTTCTAGAAGACAAATTTAGGCTCTTAGGTAGAAAGCTGAAATCCTGATCCTCCAGGGTAGCCTTTATGGAAACGTTCCCCATTTCACGCAGGACCCAAGAGGCAGGCCAGAGCTCCAAAGTCTCAATCCATGGTAGAGACAATGGTGCAGGGATGGGGGATTTACATTTGTTAGAACTGGGCAACATTCTGGGGAAGGGGGAGTCTATTCCAAATGGATGGAATCCACCTTAACCAGCATGGAACCAGTCTGCTGGCACTAACATTTAAAAAGGAGACAGGGTAGCTTTAAACTAAAATTGGGGGGGGGGGCAAGAGAGAGGTTTCAACAATGGTACAAGAAAGCCATGAGTGTTTAAGGGGAGAGCAGAGTAAAGGATGTACATTATCCCCGTCAGCTTGTAGATGCAAGGAAAAATCACAATTTGAAGTGTCTATATACAAATGCTAAACACCTAAAAAAAATAAGATGGGAGAGTTATAGTATCACTAAATGAAGAGGTAGATATAATAAGCATCTCAGAAACCTGGTGGAAGGAGGACAATCAATGGGACACTGTGTTAACAGGGTACAAATTATATCACAATGATAGAGTAGATCAAATTGGGTGGGGGGGGGGGGGGGGGTTATGCTATAAGTTAAAGAGTGAATTGAGTCAAACAAAAGAAACATTCTACATGAAACAGATAGCAGTGCATAATCCTTTTGGATAGAAATGCCATGTGTAACGGGAAGGAGTATACCGGCAGGGCTATACTACCATCCACCGGGATAGAACGAACAGATACAGAACAAAATGAGCAAATCTGAGCTGATATCTGGAGTGAAGTCACAAAGGAAATCTACTGTAGCAGCATTTAAATTTCGAAAAGGCAACTATGATAAAATTAGGAGAATGGTTAAAAAGAAGCTAAAATGATCAGTTCCAAAGGTTAGGACTTTAAATTAGGCATGGACGTTGTTTAAAAATACCATCTTGGAAACCTAGACCAGATGCATTTCATGTATTTACAAAGGCGGAAAGAAGAGCAAACGACAGTCAGCATGGTTAAAAGGTGAAGTGAAAAAGGCTATTAGAGCTACAAGAACATCCTTCAAAGAATGGAAAAAGGAGCAGAATGAAAAAATAAGTAGCAACACAAGCACTAGCAAGTTAGATGCAAAGCACGGATAAAGAAGGCTAAAAGAGAACATGAAGAGAAACACCACAGAGGCAAAAAAAAAAAATCATCACAATAACAACTTTTTAGGTACAGTAGAAGCAGAAAGCCTGTGATGGAATCTGGGGACTGTTAGATCATGAAGGAGCAAAAGGGGCACTCAGGGAGGACAAGGCTATAACAGGAAAGACTAAATAAATTATTTGCTTGTATGGTGTACAGCGCTGCGTATGCCTTGTAGCGCTATAGAAATGATAAGTAGTAGTAGTCTTTACAGAAGAAGATGAAAGATCTACCTGTACCAGAAATGGTTTTCAAGGGTCATGATGTGAAAGAACTGAAAATTCTTGGTGAACCTGGAAAATGTACTGAGCCAAAATGGCAAATTAAAGAGCTTTAAACCTGGATTGGATGGTATACACCCTAAGGTGCTGGAAGAACTCAAAAATGAAGTTGCAGGATCTGCAATCATTAAAATCGTCTGTAGTACCTGAAGATTGGGTGGTGGCCAACATAACGCCTATTTTTAAAAAGGGATCCGGGAATGAACCAGGAAATTACAGACTGGTAAGCCTGATGTCAGTGCCGAAAAGTATTATAAGGAATAAATCACTGAATGTAGAGGCAAACGTGGTTTTACGGGACATCACCAATTTGCTTCACTTCTTTGAAAGCATTAATTAACATGTGGATAAAGGTAAGCCGGTTGATGTAGTGTATTCTAGATTTCAGAAAACATTTGACAAAGTCCCTTACGAGAGACTCCTGAAAAAATTAAAAACCCATGGGATAGGAGGCAATATTCTGTTGTGAATTAGGAACTGGGTTGATGGATAGAAAACAGCGGGTAAGGTAAAATGGCCAGTTCTCTCAGTGGATTGTAAGCTCTTTGAGCAGGGCCTGTTTTTATGTTAAATTGTACAGCGCTGCGTAACCCTAGTAGCGCTTTAGAAATGTTAAGTAGTAATAGTAGGAGGTGAATAATGGAGTGTCCCAGGGATCTGTACTGGGATTGATGCTAATTTAACATACTATTAATGATCTGGAAATGGGGACGACGAATGAGGTGATTAAATTTGAAGAGACAAAACTATTCAAAGTTGTTAAAACACATGCAGATTGTGAAAAATTACAGGAAGACCTTACTATGTTAGAAGACTGGGCATCCAAACAGCAGATAAAATTTAATGTGGGCAAATGCAAAGTGCTGTACTGGGAAGAATAATCCAAATCAGAGTTACATGATGCTAGGTTCCACCCTAGGAGTGAGCACTCAAGAAAAAGATCTAGGTGTCAGTGCGGATAATATGCTGAAATATTCTGCCAGTGTTTGGTGGCTGCCAAGAAAGCAAACAGAATGCTAGGAATTACAGGAAAGGGAAAGAAAATAAGTTAAAGATATTATAATGCTACGGTGCGACCATACCTGAGTACTGTATGCAATTCTGGTTAACATATCTAAAGATAATAGAATTAGAAAAGTTTCAAAGAAGGGCGACCAAAATAATTAAGGGATGGAACTCCTCTCATATGGTTTAAGAGGTTAGGGTTCATCAGCTTGGAAAAGAGACAGTTGGGGGGGAGGGGGATATGAGGACTACAAAATACTGAGTGGTGTAGAACCAGTAAACATTGCCAGAGGATGTAGTATAAGTGATTAGTGGATTTGGATTTTAAAAAGGGTTGGACAAGTTCCTAGAGGAAAAGTCCATAGTCTACTATTGAGATGGACAAGAGGAAAGCCACTGCTTGTCCTTGGGATCAGTGGCATGAATCTTGCTACTATTTGGGATTCTGTTGGAGGCAGGATACTGGGCTAGACGGACCAATAGTCTGACCCAGTATGGCTATTCTTATATTATGTTCAGACAATCATCAGCCAACTTGAAAGAGCTCAAGCTATTCTGTGAAGAAGAATGGGCCAAAGCTGCACTATCCAGCCGTGCAAAGTTAGTAGACATATCCGGAACAACTCATGGCTATTTTTGCTGCAAAAAGGGGTTTCCGCCAAGACTTATACAGTCAAGATTTCTGGGCCCTTATTCTTAATTACTTTTTGAACATTTCTATAATTTGTCACCTGAAAGCAAAGTATTGTTTGTGCGCTTCATGTGAAGAGAAAATGAAAAGTGACATTTAATGTGCTTATTTAAATCACCAGTAATATATCAAATTTAATTTTTTTTAACTTGAGACACAGCCTTTCAGAAGTTACCACAGTACTGAAATATGTATCATTTCATGCAAAAACTGCCGACACCACACTTCTGCCTTCAGGTGACAAATTCTTCCTTCATGCTCAAAGTGTAAAATATGTTGTGTAGATCAGTGAAAAACCTTCTCCAATGCACTTTGAATTAGACAGTAGAAGATGAAATATGTAAATGCTTTTGAAAGTATTGTATACAGAGTTTTGTTTTTTCTCAGAATAACCACTTTAAAATATTTATCTTTTTGGCGATAGATGAAATTTTGAAACAAAAATGCCTTTTAAACTTTGTCATTTCATTAGCTAGTAAAAGTGCTCAGTGCTGGTGTGAAAGTTGACATAGTTTGGCATGTATTTTATTCATATGAAATGAGAAATTAGAGATTTCCTGAAACAGCACCAGGAGCAATCCCTCCCTCCCATTGCTTAGACAGCTGCTTTTCATGGGGACTTGTCTGCCAGATGAAAATACCAGTACTTAGCCAGATAAGATTATATAAACAAGCCGGAATTCCACAGAGGAGCAGACCGCCAGACTTCTGTACTACCATTACTGTCGGACGCAGCATTTCAGTGTGTGTGTGTGTTTAATGTTTCTCTGTTATTATTTCCTCTGGGAGCTCTGGAACAGTAATTGACAGCTCTGGAAAGTAGTTCAAAAGACAGAATTACTTCCAACAAGGAGAGCAGTGCTTCCAGGAAGCACGAGACTGGGGCCAGCACCTCGTTAGCAGAGGCAGGGGTGCCCCTCAGTGCTCGCGTTCAGATTAAGATCCCAATTTTTTTTTTTTTAAATAAGGAGTACTAGTTTTTGTCTAACTACGTACAGTTTCAGACCTTTGATTTCTGTGTTGTATATGAAAAGGAAGAACGTGAGCTAACGATTCTTAATTTTAACAATGCCTGGGAGAAACGCAAACACACTTTTTTTATTATTATTTTATTAGGATTTATTTACCACCTTTTTAAAAGAATTCACTCAAGGCGGTGTACAGTAAGAATAGATCAAACATGAGCAATAGGCAATTACAGCACTAAAATATTCAAATGACCATACAAAGTATGGCACAATATATTACTTACAATGTCAACACAATTTTAATTGATAATGAAGGGTAAAGCAAAGATGTAACATATAGATAGGTAAGACAGTAGGAAAAGTTAGAAAGTAAGGTGTCTGATTTAAAGAAAGTTGCACCTGAGGACTGAGAGATGATTAAATATTATCTCAACTAAGTTAGGAGTGGATAAAAATGTCCTGCTGCAGTATGTGTGGCCTGAGTCACTCCTTGTGTGTGTGAGTGAGACTAACAAGTCCTGTAAAGCAGTGCTTCCCAATATGCCACACATGAATCTGTCCACCCCAAAACACATGTTCAGTCACAGGCTGCTTTACACGGGCTTTGTGCCACAAAGCAGCCTGTTACCAAAACTCACTTGCCATTGCAGAGCTACGTCGGCTGACACAAAGGCTCCCTCCAGCCTGCTGCCAACAGCCCTGCATAGCCTCCTGTCCTGCCCCAGCAGCTGATGCCAACAGAAATGCACCCTCCGACTGCCCAAAGACTTCCTGTGGACTTTAAAACAGGGGAAGAAGGAAGCGCAGTCTGGAGGAGGCGAAGAGGAAAAAAAAAAAGGCCGGCTAGATGGGGGAGAATGCTGCCTATGAGGAAAGGGGAGAAAGGATTTAAAAAAAGTGTTGTGTCTGTAGGGTGCTGGAGGGCAAAAAAATTGTTAGTTGGGAAATGGAAAGAATAAGGGATATGCTACTTCTATCCATGTATGTATATGTGTTTGGGGGGGGGGGGGGGTCAGAGAGATGGACTAGATGTATATGTGTGCGTGGGAGAAGCAGAGACGGACATGCTTGCTGTTATGTGTGCGGCAGAACAAGAAAGGGCTGAGCTGTCTGAATGTATGCATGTGTGTGTGTGGAGGGGGGTCAGAAAAAGGTGGCACTGGGTGAGAAGGGGCAGAAGAACAGACAGGCTGGCCACATGCACTGGGGGGGGGGGGGCAAAGGGATGAACAGAGAGGGACATGCTGGCACAGGCTAGCCATGTGCATAGAGAGAGAGATGGGCTGGCTGTGAGTGCATGAGGCAGAAAGAGGTGGAAATGTGCCAGGGGGAGGGGACAACAACAAAGGAGGACAGGCTGGCCATGTGCATTGTTGGAGGTTTGGGAGGGGGAGAAACAGAGAGGGGGGTCAGTTTTGTTTTATTGCTTTATGCATTAAGTCCTGCAGTGGTTCCTATACTCTTCTCCGAAATCATAAGGGTCTGGTGAGCTTGAAACTGCGCCTCAAAAAAAAAAAAAAAAAAAAGTTGAGAAGCACAGTTGTAGTAGATATATTGGGTGTTGCTAATTGTTAGAATAATACTAACCAAGAGACCTGGGTTCAAGTCCTGCTAACATAATAGTAGACAACAGAAAAAAAACTAGCTGGCCTATCCATTCAGACCAGTTATCTCTATCCACGCTGTTCAGGATATTTCACAGCTAATGACTGACCTCTTGCTATCCAGGACAGATTATGCTCACATCCAGTACCTGTATGTCAAATCACAAAGCTGTTGACTAAAAAATATGGCTTCTTGATCACCTTCATTTCCACCAGGATTTCTATTTATTACGTACCTGCAGCCTGCCAGACAGACCCAACTGTTAGTTCAGTTCTCAGTCACTTGCACTGCCTGACAGACACAGCTGGCCAGGTGAGATACTTGCTACAGTAAGTACAACTTGCCAGAGAGATCCAGATAGTTTAATTCTACAAATTGCAATCCACACTCATTCTCAGTGTTCATCCGTCTTAACAGAAGTATACGTACCTTCCAGTTTAGAAGTTTTCTTCTCAGCACCATCTTTTCGTGCCCATACAGAATATCTGACCAAACAATTCAGTCTCAAGAGAATAAAGGTATTCTCCCAGTCTCTTCTAATTCTTGCTATGATTTAACTCCCTGATAGGCTGTAAGGTTGTCAATGGTTTCCAAATTGTGGGTCAGGAGCCCAAATGGAGTCACAATGGAGTCATAACAATGGGGCTGCTCCACTTCTCTCTGACCTCCATTGTGACCCATGCCCAATAACGGCAGTAAGCACGAGTTGGTGAACGTTCACAGGCTTTGCCCTCTCCTCCTAAATAGGCTCCTGTTAGGCTGGAAATCTGAGGGAGTACTGGTTAGGGTTGCCAAATTCTGAAGGAGAAAAACTCAGCACCTGCTGCAGCCCATGCTCTGCCCTTTCTTGCCCCAACAAATAACTGAAGGATAGCAGCCAGTGCAGGCTTCAGTGCCTGGAGGCCATATCCAGGGGGGCAGAGAGTACAAAAGGTAATATTCAAGCTCCTATTCAGCCCTCCACAGTCCCCCACCATACATATGCGCCCCATACAGTGTTAAATTGAAAACATGTATTCCGCATCCACAGAACCCCCAAACTTCTTCCCCAATACTGAGTACTGAACAGAAGTAGGACAGTTCCCCACAGAATTCAACATACAAAATTCTCATTCAAATGTCATCCAACAGCAACATAAACCCTCTCAGTACCAGGTATTTGTGAAGCAATACAAAGATCTAGAAAAAAAATCACAGAGGACTAAAGCATGCTGGCACTAACTTCCGAAACTCACATTAGGAACCTACCTAGAAAAAGGCAGCATCAAAAATATGCAGTGGGCCCTAGATCATCAATATACCAACTGGGAAATCTGAACAAGCCAAAATACCAGGGGCGTAGCTAGGTGGGGCAATGAGGGCATGGGCCCCACAGATTAAGCCCTGGCCCCTCTACTTTGGACCCCCCACTGCCGCCGCCAGGTACCTTTGCTGGCGAGGGCCCCAAGCCCGCCAGCTAGTCTTCTTCAGCGCCGGTCGACTCCGGCGCCTTCCCTAAGTTCGCTGATGATCTGTTTCTGATTCCTGACATCCTCCATGCATGTCTTGCATGGGGCTACATACAGGACGTGCACGGAGGACGTCAGGAGTCAGAAACAGATCAACAGCGAAGGCGCCGGAGTCGACCGGCACTGAGCCGACCGGCGCTGAAGAAGACTTCAGCTGGTGGGGGTTGGGGATCCCTGCCAGCAAAGGTACCTGGCAGCGGCGGGGGGGTGGGAGGCTGGGAGAGGCGGGCTAAACTGTGCCCCCACCTCGGGCTCTGGACCCCCCTCCTGCCGAGGTCTGGCTACGCCCCTGCAAAATACTACAGAAAATTCATGCTATCAGATACCTGGCCTCAGACATACACAGATAGATCGCCACCAAATATAGAATAAGTGACCACAAACTAAAAATAGAAATATGTAGACAAAAATTAAACAGGAACACCAAGAAGCCAGACTTGGAATGTGGTACAACCCCAGAGAAATATGAAGAGGTGCATTTCGCCTATACAATGTAAAATATAAAGTCAGCAGATAGTGTCATGTCGGTGTCAGGGGGGATACAACTAGAGCAATTTCCCTGGGCTCCAGACCCGAGAGGGCCCCAAATCTGCATGAAGCCATCTGCTGGTGGCCTCTGGGATCCCCTCCCAAATTTCTGCCCTGGGTCCAGCAGTGTCTTAACACCAGCCCTGGCAAACGTACCTTCCAAAAACTGTCATTCTAATCACTAAATAGAAAATAAATGTAGTTTTCTGACCATTTTATTTTTTGTTATTATGTTTCTTCCAGGCTCTGGTTTCTGCTTTGTTTCCTGTCCATTTATTAGGATTTATTTGCCATTTATTCTCTTCCACCTGTCTTCAATTCCTCCCCTACATCAATCTCTAATATTGATCTCTCCTTTCAGCTTTCTTCCATTTATTTTCTTGTTTCTCTACCCAGATGTCACTCCCACTTTTTTAAACAACCAGTCCCTTACATCTCCCTCTTTTACCATATCTACCTACAGCTTTTCAGCTCCTTACTTCATTCTAGCTCTCCCATTCCCCCCCCCTTTCTCCTTCACTAGCTTCCAGAAACTTTTTTCCCTCTCTTCACCTGTGTCCAGCATCTTCATCCTCTTCCCCATGTCTAGAATCCCCCACTTATCTCCCTTTTTTGTCTCTCTATTTCCCCTCCCAGATGCCAGAATCTCCCGTCACTCAGTCTCTCTTCTCCTCCACAGCTCCACCATATCCAGAATCTCCTTATTCCGTCTGCAATTATCGCTCTTGTGGCCACTGCAGCATGCAACCTGGATTCAGAACCTACACCAGCGACATTGTAGGGCTCCACTATTCAACCTGTTTGTGTGCATATGAGGCCTGAACCAAGCCATCATGGATTTGGTTCCAGG
This sequence comes from Microcaecilia unicolor, assembly GCF_901765095.1. Classification (NCBI taxonomy): domain Eukaryota; kingdom Metazoa; phylum Chordata; class Amphibia; order Gymnophiona; family Siphonopidae; genus Microcaecilia; species Microcaecilia unicolor. The sequence goes on along the minus strand of NW_021963691.1, from coordinate 1,602 downwards.
GCACTCTGGACTTGTGACTACAGCCAAGATCACACTGCCAGAGTGTGAAGAATGAATGCAGATATTTGTTCTTTGTTTTCTGTTGTGCAGATGCTGTGAACATGGTACTAGGGACTTTCTCAGCTTCAAATATAGCTCGAAAAGACCTTGGGATGCAACAAATGTTTTATTTACTTATTTATTGACTGCTTTTTTGAGGAGATTCACTCAAGGCACTTTATAGTAGGTACAACTCAATATCAAGTTTTCCCAATATTGACTGCAGTATAACAATAGTAAAATGACCAAGTATAAGCATAAATATAATGAGGTAAACTTGTAGATGGCAAATTGAATCCTAAAAACCCCTTTCCTCTGCAGCATCCTGGCATCCGCACTCCTGTCTCTGAACCCCTTCCCTCCCCAGTGTCGGTACAGGCGTCCTTGGCTCCTCCAGTGATTCATTCTTGTTGTTGAGCCGGCCCCGCAGGCTTCCATCTGCCACGTTCCGCCATGTAATGACATCAGCGAGGGTGGGACATGGCAAACAGACGCCTGCAAGGCCAGCACAAGCAGCAAGAATTAATTGCTGCAGGTGCCAAGGTCACCTGTACTGACAGCAGGGAGGGACAGGGTTCAGAGATAGGAACGCAGATGCCGCGACACCGTGGAGGAGAGGGAGAAGATGAGGGGTAGGTGAAAAAAAATCTGTGTTCTTAAAAAATATCTCGGGAAGATATTGTTGTGTGTGGGGGGGGGGGGGGGGGGGGGGGGGAGAAGTGGCACGTGTGCGTGGAAGAGTCCATCCACTTTACCTCTGGGCCCATCCAAAATATCAAGTCTGGCTACACCTCTGCTAAAAACAGGACTAACATGATACAGTATCAGAAATATAAACATTTAACAGCACTGCAAAGCAATCACATAACAGACATTAAATGTCAGCAGAATACTGATACCATAAGTGTCAGCAAGGAAGAGCAATCATGCAACACATATGATACTCATGATGCTGACACAATACAAACTAATATTTCTATTCTGCAACAACCATAATGGTTCTGAGCAGTTTACAGATAAAAGATACCAGGTATTCCTGGAAGAATACAATCAATATAATCGATCCAGAGATAAAATTATTAAAAACAACATCTATTAAAATCTCAGTAAAGCTATTTCTCAGTCATGATTTAAGTAATTTTCTAAACTGTGATAGGCTGTCAGTAGATCTCACGATCATGGAAAGTTCATTCCAAAACTTAGTTCCTGTGAAAGAAAACATGACACAACCAGCCCTGGTACCACTGCATTCCTCATCTGCCTTCCATCCCTCATCACAAAGGCACATGGATCATGTAACTGCAACGTGATAAAAATGTCTGGCTCTGCCAATATAGGTGAGCTCAGACCTCCCAATCAGAGAGGCTGATTCTCATGCTCAGAGATTCGCAAACCACTGATATAAAATCGGTGAAGCTGAAACTGTAAGCCCAGTCAAAGAACTGCCTTTCCCCCCGCAACTTTACTTCCAAGTCAACCCAAAGGGTTATAGTTCAAGTTTATTCGATATAATGCTATCAGTAGAAATAGAAGTGATTTACAAAAATATTATGGGTATGGGAG